>NW_027116922.1:0-96043 GCF_024137725.1 Prorops nasuta
CTCGCGAATGCACGGGATTCTACGCCGCGTTCCTACCGACTGCTGCAGCAATGACGTCCCACCTGCGCGGCCCTTCGCTCAAGGAGGCCTCGAAGGGCACCTCCTTTACCAAGGACCACTTTCACGCAGACTGCTGCGACCTGCATCCGGTTGGATTGAAAAACGGCGTGCACGAGAATCGCTACCACTTTGGCATGATTCAGCCGGAGAACGGCCAGCAACAGAAGCTGGAGAGAGTAAGGAGAGACCTGCAGCAGAGGAATGGCCAACGAGCCGTCCCCCAGGAGGCGGAAGACCCTGATTTCCTCTACAGCAAGAGCAGGCAAGAGTTTGGCTCGTGGGATATAAAGGACGTGGTGCGGGATTCCTCGGAGGACCAGCAGCTGGCCAATCTGGATACGAGGGACGAGGGATACTCGGGCTCGTTGAGCAGGGAGAGAAGAACCAGGTCACGCTCCTCAAGGTCTCTGGAATCTAGGAAGAATCGCGAGCAAACGGCGGAAGAGGAGGATGTCGATGATGCCGACGACCGGAATAACCTGGTTGCGCGCGAGATCGAGACTTGTCGCGTCGACGGCGGGTCGCCGGATCGAAGGATCAAGGCGATGATCGAGAGGTTGAAATCGCGCGAGGAGAAGCAAATCAGATCCAGGAAGAATCTCAGTCCCGCGAGGAAGCAGCAGTGCGATAGACTGAACGATCGAGTCCTCGGTACAGCCCTGCAAATTGACCTGGAGGAGACGAAGAACAGGGAGAGTGATTTTGGTGCATCGGATCGAAAATCGAGGACCGATAAGCGATCGGAGGGCCGTTCCCACGGGAGAAGATCCAGGGAAAGTGAGAAAACTCCCAGGGATGGCTCGTCGAGGAGACACCGGAACCCTGAAGACTCTCCGGAGAACTTTGACGTGCGCATCGAAAGATACGAGAGAGCTCCGCAGACTGGTCCCCGACGCGATCCTCCGGAATTACACGCGAGGTGCACGTCGAGGGATCGAAATAGTCATCAGTTTCCGAAGAAAACCTCTGTGGAACCTTCCAGTGCGTCTAGAAGGGATTCCTTGAAAAATCGTGATATCTCTCCGGAGAAGATTCACCTGAAGAGTCCTGAAGTCGACGTCATTAGAGTTTCTCTGAGGCACGGGGATATGGAGTCCTCCAGGAGTAATAATTACAAGAATCACGCCAAACCTGGGAGTAGAGTGTCCTTCAGAGAGGTGGAAGAGGCTGAGCAGGATTCTGGAGCGGGTCGAAAACATTCGTTTAAGAGTGGAGATGGCGAAGTGACGAGAGTTTCGTTCAAGATCGTTCAGGAAAACGGAGAAGGTCACGGTAGGAGGAGGTCGTCGAAGGATCAAAACGACGAGGTAGAGTTGGGAAGAGTGTCGGAGAAGTATGGAAACGGGAGGCAAGCAGGGCCAAGGGGTAAAGGTCGCGAGGAGTGGAGATCGGACAGACACTCGAGGCCTCTGACACCTCCTTACGAGAACATCAGTAACTACTCGAAGAACAAATCCTGGCACGAGAGCAACAAGGTCTTCGCCAGCAAGTACCTCCAGGAGAACAGTAAAATCACACGAGAGATGTCGCCTATCGGGTACCCGGAAGTTCCTGTCGGCGAGCAGCAGCACGAGGAGGCTGACGGTCGTCGTGTCACCAGCAGGGTCAACGTGGATGATGAAGAGAGCAATTCGAATATTTTAACTAGTGAACGAAACGGCAGTACGATAATAAGGATCCGCGCGAGTCCCGAGGAACGACGGTGTCGTCCTAGCCAGGAGGTTGTTCCGGTACTCGGGCGACGATCGTCCTTACAGGACGAAAATGTTGTTGACGAAGAGGAGGAGGAGGAGCGCGCAGGGAACGACCGGACGAGGAATCCCGGCAGAAGCGCAGGACTCGCACCGTCCAGAAGATTGTGGAATTATCGCGAAGGGGTATGGCACTTTCATGAGTCAATCGCGTTCAATGAGACCGGCATGATCCAGAAACGCGAAGCCTTCTTCGTTAACCGGTGGAGAAGATGATGGCTCGGTGTTCTCCGACGTCAAAGCTATAACTCTAATTTGTATATATATGCATACATATATATATATATATACGTACCTACATAAAGTTGTTTGAAGGATAAGCCAGCTGTCAATCTCTTCGATATGATTAACACGATGATTGATCTCATGCAATTTACTCTTCATAGGAATATGTTTCTTTTATATATCCAATTTATAAAAATTCTTGTTGTAGAACCTTGTATTAAATTACTATTTTCCTCAACGAGAGAAACTGTCTGATTAATTTCTCCAATCCCGAAAATTGTCCCAGCATGTGCGATTTTATTACTGGAAATAAAGTAGAAGCAGCTATATATCTTTCAGACAACTTGTGCATGGCCGTTATAGGAATTAACACATGACTATATGCGCAGGTTTTGTCGTCGTGCTTATGTGCATGTGTACGTGTGCTGTGAATTTCTTCATCCATTGGCTAACGTGTCTGCAAATGTCAGCGAACCGCCCACAAATTCAATGGTCGATCTTTCTCGTATTTTTCCTAGCGAAGGAAAATAATGGAAAAATGGAGAGTTTTTCGCTGGTTCGTCGTGCAGAATCGTAAAAATTATTGCAATCGAGTGGATGATTAGCAGGCTGGCTTTGTCGGTTATTTGGCATCTGGCGTTAATAGGCGGAAAACCGGTAATATTCCCTCTACTCCACGGAGAGAATCGACCACGTCCGGCAAAAGATCTTCGCGCTGAAAGCTGTCCTCGGGAAGGTTCGCAGCATTGTTCTCTCGTGTCCCGTTTGACTTTATCCTTTTGCCGAGTTGCGGATGAATATATCGATCGAGTTGCGGGGACTATACCTCTACATATATACATATTTTAGTTTCTTTTTTGCGAGTGATTTTAGGCGGACGGAAGAAGCCGAGGTCCTTTCACCGCTCGGTGACTCAGGATGGGAGCTATGTTAATTGTTAGACGAGTTTTTCGGACGGCATCATTATTCAACATTACTATATATAGGCAGCTAGAGACACATCGGCGTATTTTCCATGGTACACGCGCGTCTACTCGATATTTGGCGATGCTGTTGGTGCGACCTGTTCGACGTGGGCGTACCGACCATATAAGCGAGCCCAGAAAGGTTCTTGAACGCTTCCAACGCGTAGCTGCTTTCTTTTCCTCCTCTCTGCATTTAGCGCTCCTCGCTCGAATATTTCGTGAGTGTGTGTGTGTGTGTGTGCGCGCATGTGTGAGAGAGGGGGAAAACCGTCAACGATTCGACCGAGAGGAAAAATAATCGTCGGTCATGTACCGTGGTTTATCGTGACGCAAATATAGTTCCTACAATTAGCAACTTTTTCCAGCTGGAGGCAACTCTCGATTTCCGACCTTGTCCCACATCATCTATGAGTCTACGCCACATGACGCGTGGCTTGCTCGCGTTGACGTCTGCACTCTCCTATTTAGCGAAGAAAGAACCGAATTAATTAATTAACGCTCTGCGTTTCCTTTCGAAATCTAGCCTGTAATTAATTATTAGAATTATTATCACGGATCCCATTCTTTTTCCTAGATATGCGCAGTAGTACTCTGCGGTAATAACAGTTAAGGTAGCTTTGGTATAAAGGATGTGGAGTGTCGAAAGTACTATGAATTTTATGAAAGCGCTCGAGTGTAGGAGCGAGCAAGCGAGTCATTGCATTAGAGCTCACCTACTGTATTATTAAACAATCTAATATTTTTGTCTGCTCAGGGTGTCTTAATTACGGACGTGGAGGATGGTCAACCGTGCTTGCAGTGTGGCGAGACGTGTCCTGGATTCTCGGCGCACACCTGGAGGTGAGTAAAGTAAGATATAGTATATATGTATATGCATATATATATATATATATATATATATATATATAATTTGCTTTTCATACCTACACTGTTACACTCAAAATCTTATAATACATGTTACATATATGTAGAGTCTTTTAAACAAGTGCAAACTGGGGTACCATTTTCTACACAGTTTTCATCATCTATTCCTACTTTTCAGAAAGTTTGTAACAGGATCGTAGATGAAAAACGATCGGAAAATGCAAGAAAACAGCAACCCACCTTGTACTTGATTCAATGAGTCTACAATATGAATGAGATGTATTGTACCATTTTGAGTGTTGAAGTGTGCAGGTAAAGAAAAATCAAACCTATATATACAAGAAGAGAAGAACAAAAGAAGCGGAAGGCAAGCTGGTATTTAGCTTCCTGGTAGATCGGCCTTCGCTCAAATATTCTGTTCTCCTTCTCGTCTCTTGTTGACTTTGGTACTCGAATGATCGATGTATCATCTCGCCCGCGGCCCTGGGTCACCCTGTCCCTCGAATATTATCGAAACCGTGCGCGATTACAATAATAATCGCACGACTTTTTCCATTAGCGATCCCAGTTAATTTGGCGAAACGCCTCGTCTGGAAGAAGCATCCCTTTTGGCCCGTTCATCTTGCTTAATTAGCGAGGATTCTTTTAAAAGAGTAAATTAGTAGATCTCGGTAGGAAGCTGCTTATTTATAGGCTGCCAAAAATACACTTTCTTGGAACAAGTAGATGCGCCAGCTCAAGTCCAAAGTTAATTACTCGGTAGCGGGGCCAATCAAGGATTTCAGCAGACGCACCGTGCGGAGATCTAGCAGCGCCTTTTCAGGATAACCGTTAAAATTCGTTTAAGATGGCTGAGCACACGGGAAACACTGGTCGTCCTCTTCGTCTTCGTCGTCGTCGTCGTCGTCGTGCGGAGGAAGGGGATGCTGGCCGTTGCCTGCGCGCAGTCCCCGCGGCAATTAATTCGTTATTACCGCATTGCTGGTCCGTAAGTCACGAAAGGTAATTACCCACCGGTAATTTCACCGCTGCTCAGTTACGCTTCGTGTAATGGATACGCTGCGAGCCTCCGCACTTAACAGTTTCACCATTAGCCTCATCGTCCTCTGCTTCTTCTTCTTCATCTCCCCCCCCCCTTCCATTCTGTAGCTACACGACTTAAATTCAACACAAGACCCTTCCCACAAATATTATCTTTGAGGCATTCGATCAAAATCAAGATGAAATTCTTCTGGAAACTAGTCCCGAGATGCTATACGAATGTAAAAATAAATCACATGGCATAGGGTGAGTCGGCTGTTGCTAGTTTTAGATGATTGATAACTCGCCTCGGCTCGGCCTTATAGTCTTACATAATAAGGTATATTATCTGTGTATAAACAATTTACACTATATCAACTGGGTAGTGGCACACATGTGCCAAGCAATGGGACGAAATAATAATGAAATTGATAATGATATTATACCGTGGCTCGCTAATTTTAGACGTTCCCAGTGTTCCCATCGCGTCCCCGCCACCATCCATTGCCTATAAAACTGCGTGATTTAGTATTTAACGAGGGCGAGCCAACTCGTATACGATTGATTTAATAGAGTCGTACGATTTTCGAAAAGGCGAATATTCCAAAGGCGCAGCTGTCGATGTTCAGTCGATTCTCGACGAGATAATCCTGAAACGCTTATTTTTGGATTAAGAGGCGCGGAGAATTGCGCAAGAAACGCGTTCAATTAGCCTAATTGAGTATTAACAGCGATTTGGATTTATGGTGGCCATTAAAATTCTTCAAGTATTGCTTATTTCCGCGTGCACGCTGGCGTAATTACCTCGGCTGCTTTTATCGGGCTGCATCACGTGGCTCTATAAATCCGGGACAAATATCACGGTATATCACGTAGCTGATGCGAGACTCTACACGCACACTTGGACGTGGCGAAAATCTCTCTCTTTCGCTCGCCAACATCGCGCTCTTTGCTCAAGTTCGCTTGGACAAGCGCACGCAAGGCTCGTACCAGTGCAAATTCTCGCATAGCCGAATAGATCCAGCTACCAAGCGTGAGAAACCATTTGAATAATTTCAACGATGGCCAGAGTGATGTTCCGTTGGCGATCCGGATTTTGCTCTCTATATATATATATTCCTGTCGGCCTCGGTGAGTGAAGGAGGAAGCTCTCGGGTCGAGCCCCTTCGCACTGGTAAACGCATTAAAAGCATTGGTATTAATTAATGTCGAGAAAATCGTTCATCTGCCCCCACGATTCACCACGTACGATTCGCCTCGTCGTCCTTACGAAACGCGCGAATTGCGCAAGTTGTTACGGTGTAACGAGCGAGGTTGGATTCGTTAATGGAGGAAAGCGCGTAGAATTCGACGTGACGAATGTTGCGGGACGAGACCGTTGCAGAAATTGTAGGTATCGCGTGTAAAACTGTAAAGCGAGGGAGCAGGCAGGGGCCCCACAGGCACGCGCGATCTCTTTCTCTCTCTCTCTCTCTCTCTCTCTCTCTCTCTACTGTTATACACACAGAGACACACACACGAGTGGACTATGTCGCACGAGACACGCACACGCGCGCACAACGTATATACAGCAGTGTGTACTATACGCAGCAGCACAACAGTGGGGATCTTGTGAGTCATTCTCGGCCTAGCAAACTCACTGCATCTCGGCTTTTCGCTCGACAAGCGCGCGCACGTGCTCTCGCGTAGAGCCGGTCAACACTATCCGAGCTTAACACACGCTCTCCTAGCTCGATTCTCTAGCAAAAGCCGAAGCAATCCTGCAGTGAAAAACAATAAGGCCAGAGAGCTTCGTCGAGGAAAGGAATTTGCGGTTTCTCTTGGCAGAAAGTATTGTCAGGCTGCGGAGATCAAAGTGGTTGGCGTAAATAATTGGTGTGCGCGCACGTGCTTCGACGCCATCTTTCTTCTCGTGTGTGCATGGCGCGAAAAATATCCTTTTTAATAATAAATTCGACCGAGTGAAAATCTCTTTATCCGGATCTTATCTTGCGGTGGATCGTGACGTCAGGTATTTTCAAAGCCAGCCATAGATAAGAATGCACGCAGCTCGCGTGGCTAACCAGTTAGTCGGATAACACTCGTTGACCCGTGAGCATCATCCGCAAAGTGTCGTTGTATATTATATCGTGCTATCGCAGGTAATAACCTGCGTTTGCTTTGGTATATACTTGCGTGACTCGTCGATACAGTGCTGTTCCAACGGGATATCGTCTCTCGACCGCTGCCAATGCCATGGATGACGGATCACAACGGCCAAACAGTTTTCTCAGTAAATACCAGCCAATCGTGTTAAAAAAAAAGTGTCAGTGAGCCGAGGTAAACCATCGACTCTTTTCTTTCTCGTCACTCGTGTTTACGGTCCATATACTCGCATCGGCTGTGCGGGGTGAGATATTTGAAACCGTCCAACATCTAGAACGTAGAAACATTCCTTTTTCCTCGCAACTTGAAAAAGAAATATCAATTTCTCGCGCAAGATCTCTTCGAGAGCGAATGAGAAGCAGTCTCGAAGAGGTCTCGTGCAAGAAATTTACATCCTTCACGGTCGGAGAGATGAAAATTTTCTTGCATCCATGTCTCAACGTTTCAGGGTGTGTTTCGAATGTCCCACCGAGTATAGCGAGCATTGGTCGAAACAAAATGCTATACGTATACTTGTTTTTGTCCTCCGCGTGCCACACGTGCAATATCACACACGGGGTGTTTACACGGGGTAATTCGTCCGTAGGACGCAATTGGCTCGTGGAGCATCCGTGATTTATCCGAACAAAGATCGGCGTTGCTAGCAAGATATCTCTTAGTGGTGAACGCTCTGACTGGTGTGCTCCTGCTGTCCGCCTGCACCATCATTCTCGCGCGATTTGTACATGGTGCACTGTACGGTACTATGGACGTACGCGTGTTTCGTTCTCCCGTGTCATTGTGCCGTGGATCGTGAGTAACGCTCAAAGACCCATTTTATCTCGGTTCACTCGAGCGCTAACCGTTAACATCCACCGGGTCCGCCCCTCCTCTCTCGCATTTACTAAATCTTCCCTCAGGATTTTCTTATTTCCCCGAGATTTAGCTCCACCCCTCGGGCTGAAATATATCCCCCTCGTCGCGCAAATGGCTGCAGCCTCTCTTCCCAGAAGCCTCTCCCAATTAACTCGATACACGCGCAGCTATTTCCTACTTAAACGCGTAGTATATTACGCACCGCGTACGTACGACTTTAAGCAATATCATAGCAACTATTTTAGCGCGATTTATCCTCCTGACCCATATAGTTGGAGCTTGGCTATTTTCAAGCGGAAATCTACGGAAAGACGCGCGCCATAGGTAAAAGCGTTAATGTCTCGTGCTAAACGGCCGAGAGACACGGAGTCGAAGGAAAAATAACGCGTGATTTGTTTGCGAAAGCTGGCGCGATTACGAGGATGTATACCGTGCGTTGTATGCTCGGGATATTTTAGATCCCGATGGATCAATCGTGCGTTGCGCGCACACGCCAACGATGGCTGCTTTCGACGAGTATAATCGTGGCGCGTTTTGTTTTTACTGGCCCCCAGACGACAACGCGGTGCCGTGGTGATTTCTTCCGATCGCAGGCGCCACTGGAATTAGCACGAGGGGACCTCTTCTCTCGATAGTCTCGATTTGCCGCACAAGCACGAAGCACGCGGACCGTGCAGTTGCCGCTCCCCCCACTACGAGTACAGTGTCGCGCGCGACGCGGAACTGACGAACGAAACTCGACGGGCACGAGACGAGAACAAGAACAACAAAGTCCCGTCGCACTTATACATATATTGGATCTTGTTTTCCTTTCCAACGATTTAACACCACTCTCGCTCTTAATCAAACTACCCATTTGTTGATTTATGCCACGTTACGGAAGGTGATAGAGAATCTCGCGCGTTTCCAACGCGACAAACGACAAATCTTGCATGCGCCATTTCTCGCCGACTGCAATTTCCATTGCCATTTGGATTATTGCGCGCCGAGATGGTTCCGGTCCGGGGCCTTTGACACGCCCACGCGCGTTGCAGCCTCGAATCACCTTTGTACGTTTGACTCTCGCCTTCTCCCGGCGCGAGGTAGTCTCGAAAAATATTCTCTTCTCTCAGGAAGGCGAACTTGGGAGAACCTTTCGCGCGAAATTGCTCACCGGTCTCGATGACTCGGGTAAACTTACCTCTGACGTCATCCCCGTGTTTCTTCCAGCCGCAGAGTCACGCTACAATTATTCTTCCGGATGCGTTTATTAAATTGGCCTTCCTGACTCGGTCTACGCTAAGCTTTAACGAGTTTTAATTGACCTCTGTATATATGGAACAGTCCTCCTAGCTTTTCGTGCTTTTTCCCCAAAGCTCTTCGTCGCTCATCGGTGTAAATCACAGGCGTGGCAGCTCCCATTTTCAGTGCTAAGGACGGAAAAGGGTAGTCGCGCTGACATTTCTCGTAAATATCGTCGCGCTCCTACTATATTACCAGAAGGCTAACTCGTTTAGCACCAAGGTGATAAGGTGCCTGGTAAACCAAACACTGCTGAGGACTTTTTGGAATATTTCAAAATTCTCCGTCCGACGAACGGAACGAGTTAATAAGAGTTACGTAGGAAACAAATGGAGTCGTCTTTCGTTACGGCGATTCCACGAGATAATAGCTGGAGCTTTGTTTTGCAAGCGATACACTTATAGCTCCGGAGCACTTATCGTATCGAGTCAACGAGGCTTTGCCTGATGTTGTCATCGGTAGCAATAAGGGCCATAGGCTTCTCGTGAATTTTCTACTGGCAAAAGTTTCGTGACACAATCTCCGTGCGGATTCAACGATCACGAATTAATTTCCTCATCGACGGGAATAAAGAATGACTAAAGAGAGGCTTATTTATATTTTTTCCGTGAACGAGAGAGTGTGACCGAAAATCTTGGAAACTCTTGGATTCAGAAACGAAGGAATATACAAGGAAAAACAACATTCTGCGTGATTTTAATGATTTTATTGCGATCGCATGCGTCGCACACTGTGACAACAGATATAATTTAGTCACCGAGTCAGGCGGATAAAGGGATTGGCTGGAAGATGCGCGCTACAATCGCAAACATTGGCGTCGTCTGCGAGTCTACGTAGCTTCTTTCGACGGTTTATTTGCATGAGCTCTTAGGTCTCGTAAAACTGAGCTTTAATCTAAAATCAACAGGGGATTTTATACGAATGGGAAGGAAGAAATCTCAAAGAGAATTTCTCGAGAGAGAATTCCGAGGACAATTAAAGGAGAAGTGCGTAGATGCGTTGCAATTTGCAATTGGTAAAATCAATAAAGCGTACATCGCTCAGCCGATATTGACAGAGTAGTCAACGTCATTCCCCACTATTGATGGTTTCTCATTCCCTGGACTGTTTCTATCGTTGGTATGTACAACGGCGTTGGGTTAAATTTAGAGTATGATCGACCGGTTATTCGTGCCATCGAGACAAATAGCCGGGCGATAAAGTCATTCGCGCGACATTCAAGCCGGTTTCGCTCCTCCATACTCCTTCTTTCCCTCAAATTTTTAGACTCTCCAGTCATCTCGTTGTCTCCTGTCCCGATCGTAGTCATTTCCGTACATCTTTCGAAATTTATACGCGAGTAATTTTTCTCTAATCCGTTAAGTCTATTTTAATCGTTAAGGGACTGAAGCAAATGATGCGAGATTGACCGGTATAGTATTCGCGATTACGAGTGAAATTTTAATTGTTGCTATAAAATTAGAGAATGATCGTGCGAGGCACTCGCTATCAAAATGTTAAATAGCTGGAAGATAAAGAGAGCGACGTTGCCTTGGGTGAATTGATAAGAAGAAAGTAACGTTGACAATTATCAGGGTGATTTCACACGATTTCGCTGACAGAATTTTGGGAATCGTCCTGTTACATAGGTGTTGTCTCGCCAAGTTTTTACCTCGCTTTGTTATTTCTACGCGACTATTGCCCGTGAGTGGGAGAATGGTCGACGAGTGGGAAAATTTCAAGTACGATTCGCTTCTTCGCAAAAATGAAAAATCTGTCGAAGAGGATGAGGAGGAGGGTGACAAATGCTGTGACTTTCGGTGAGTGCAAGAGCCTCCTCCCCCACAAGCTTTCATTTTCCCTCTCCACACTGTACATTACAAAGACAATTTGCTCCTCAACGAATGCACTCTCCTGTAAAGTGAGCAAAAGATTTTCATATTTAATTATAGAGACCAGCGTACATATATATATATATACTATTGTACATTTGTTAGTTTAAAATTAATAAATGATTTATGATTCGCTACGAATGGAAACGCTGGAGAGCTATTTAGAGTGGCATTACACACAGCTGCAATCAGCTGTCCGATTGCCTCGGTCCGTCGAGTCTCGAGATAAGAAAGCTATTCATTTCTGATAATCTTTATCGACAGGAATGCTGCTGGCACTGCGTGGCTTTAGTCGCGCCTCTGTTCTCTCGAGCGAGTGTCGTGAGCTCTCTCAAGTGTTCCCCGCACTCTGCACGTGGTCGATCGACGCCATTCGGCCTACTCCAACTTTAATCCAGAGTTAAAGCTACATGGAGTATTTTTTCTGTTTTCTTTTTAATCACGCACCGTTATTCCTCCCATCGAAACCGGCCTAGGAAACAAATTAAACCGTGGCGATTATCCGCTCAAGACAGAAACCGGAGGTAAAGGAATCTCTAAAGAATTTCTCGTGAAATATATGGCGCGAACAAGTGTCGAGCATCGTTCAACTCGTGAAAAAGTGTGAGAAATGCTGAGAATTGCGAATGGTTGGACTGAATTTTCACAGGCGACTTTTCGTATGGTGTGTGAAAGACGATAAGATCTTGGAACGGCTACCGGTCGGTTCCGGATAGAAAAGGTCAAAGTCCAATTAAGTGTCGGGCAACAATCTCATCGTAAATGTTTACGTTCGCTCGAAACGCTGGAAAATTGCCGTGGCAAACGTGAACCTCCATCGTTATCCACGATCGTCAGCAAACGATACATTTCCAGCAATATAATCGAACTCGCATGTGCGTATATAATCGTGCGTTGAATAATTCATGTGGAAGCGGAGAGTGAAATTTGTTGCCCCGTGGTATCCTTGCGTTTCGGGAGGGGGGGGGGGGATAACGACAAACATTTTTGCAAGATTCGAATCGACGTTTCGCGCTAGAGTCGAGTGGGATTGAGAATGATGACGTGAGTTGTTAACGGAGAGTATAGAGGATAGAGCAAAAAGCGTATTATAAACAATGTGGATATAACATTATAAACGATGAAACGTTTCGTGATCGGGCATCGAAATCCCCGCGAAAATTTCGCGAGTCCTTTCGTAAGCCGAGCCACCGCGTAGTCGAGTGTTTTGTTTTGCTTTTTTTTCTTATCGTCGTGGGGGACAATTTATGCGGGCTAGCGTGACGGTAGCGCTGGCACGGATCGTAACAATGGCTGGTAATGCAAAGCAGTGAGCGAAGGTCGCGGTGGATCGTCTTCTGGAAGCGGGACGCGCAACGTCTCGCGTCGCGGGGGCCGTCGAGTCAGTCGAAAGTCGCGCGTCAATCGGCATGGAAGGCGATTACTTTCGCGCCAATGTCACTTGGACGTTGAAGATTCGATGTCGGCCGATAGACGAGGTCGCTACCGAGTCGGAGGAAGAAGGAATGTAAAATCGTATAAAGCCCAAATAAAATATACGCCAACGGAATCGAATATTAGCATTTCGCAAGTGTGTCTATAGCCATTCTCGTCGTTGTGTACAGTATACGCCTGTTTCTAATTATTAATGTAGTGTCTGTGCGCGATCGCAGCGCCATGCTACAGAGACACGCTCTTACCTCGTGACGATGTATCGCGCGCGCGCGCGAGAGAGAGAGAGAGAGAGAGAAAAATTTTGTTCATTAATCCCGTCCGGACCAGACCGTGAATTCCTTCGATCAACGAGACCATTCATTGGCGCGATGATTTATTCTCCGCTAGCTTCGACCGTTTATAACGCCCGGTATTATATAGTCCAGCGCGTGTAGCGTAATTGTATTACGTTAATTCAATTTCTCGGGCCCGTACGCGAGACGTTCAATGTGTGTGCAGGGAGCTACGGCAGCTACTTAATGCTTCTCTACGCCTGCTTTCAGTCTGATCCCGGCATGAAGGACGAGCATCGGGCATTTCTCGCAAATTCTTTCGTAATTCTCAAACGTTTCTCCGAGTTGTTTGCTCTTTCTAGAACGGATGATAGATTTTTGTGCGAGAGAGATTGTAGCTAAAGTATACAGTGAGGTAAAAATGGTTTGGGACGATGGATTGTCGGTGAAGGAGCTGACGGAGATGAAGAAAAAAACCCCAAAGTTTCCTTCGAGGGAACGAAACTTTGCAATGAGGAGAAAAGGTCCCCGAAGGACCTTGTCCTTTCTAGGCGATGCGTCCCCGATAGGAGCCCCTCCGATTCCGGAAGCAGCGCTCTTTCCGCAGGACGTGGAAGCAACGAGTAACGTGACCGTCTCGTAAGAATTTTTTTCATATGTATATATATATATATATTATAAATATTTTTCTTGGAACATTGGCTCGTGCTCGAACCGATAACGAGATATTAGAAGCTGCGCGTAAATAATCGATCGTGTGACACGCGAGAGAAATAAACAAGTATTATAAAGTATAGGTTTAGTAATAGCCATATCCTTCAGGTTTTCATTCATCGCAATAATAAGGTCGTCGAGAAAGCACCTTTTTGCGCTCGCTGAGTCCCCGTGACATCACGCGAGATTTTAACCCGTCAACCGTGTCTACTCTTCAGGGTCCATAATTCAAGGATGCTGGAGGACGAAGAAAAAAACACTTTTCTGGATACTCTTGGCGCGACGCATTCCTTCGATTTAACTTCTTTTCGAGGCTGAGCGTCATAAACAACGTCGCGGGTTTCATTCAGGAAAACGCATTCA
Organism: Prorops nasuta; assembly: GCF_024137725.1. NCBI lineage: Eukaryota > Metazoa > Arthropoda > Insecta > Hymenoptera > Bethylidae > Prorops > Prorops nasuta. The sequence goes on from NW_027116922.1 coordinate 13,821, forward strand.
TATATTTAGTTTTGACGCTTCCCGGTTATTTTTCGCGCAGAGTCGATGTCCTTGCTCAGAAATAAATTTGCAAGAAAGTTTCTCGTAGCCGGCCAAAATCGTAGCGTCCGATGCACGCTAGATAAATCTTAGACGAGAATAATATCCATCGATGTCCATTGCCAAGGTGATTATTCCTGTTTAAATGGAATTCCACAAAAACTTTGCTCAGTTTTCGTTCAACGATCGATTTACGAGGATAATAACGATAATAATAGTCTCTCGACAGGTGTCCTTCCCAATTCCAAGCAAAACTCCTTTTTTTCTCGGCGAAAAATATTTATTCGATCGTTATACTAAACGTATAGACCCAATTTCTGCAAACAACTCTCTCATTGCCATCGGTACGAGGCTCCGAGCCTGCCAAGATTCTGTCAGATTATGTCACGGTCTCGTGGATTACTACGCAGCTCTTTCGGCATTTTTCGAGTATGGCCGATGGTTTCGCGTGCGCTTATTCATCGCGTCTCTCTCTCTCTCTCTCTCTTATGTAAAACCAAAGCTGGCTCGCTTGTGTTATACAGCCAGCTTGCACTTTTCTCTTATATAGCGCGATTCCTGAAAATCCCGATCGAGACTCGATTTACCGAGCATAAGCGAAACGTGTCGTTGACGCGTGTACGTACGACACACGCAGGCATAATTTGATTCTGGGTTAAGGGAAAAAATGTGGGTATTTCAGAAAATAAAGCGGCGAATATATAACAAGTGACGAATGTTCGGTGGGAAATAAAAAAAGAATGTTATTTTTAATGCGACGACGTGCATGAAGAGCGAATCACCTGATGACACGACGGCGGCGCGGCGTCAACAAAGAGAGCGGAGCGTCGCGACGCTCCTAAGCCGCCGGCCGGCGCGCCTGCGCGAGCACGACTGGCGCTACTTCTCGGGCCACCCGGTATTATAACTATAGGTACACACGCACCTACCTATGTCTCCGCGGAATCTCATGGCGCCAGTTTGAAGCACGCTTCTCCTGCGGATGCACTCGCGCGCGCGTCCTCGTCGTCTTCTCCGAAAGAAACTCGCCCTGCTCCCCCCTCTACCCTCCCCCTCCCCTCTCCCCACCACAGTGTGTTTGTAAATATCCTGCCTGCCTACCTCTGTACTCTCCCTTATATCTCCCAATTTATACCCTCGCGCGTCTCCTCGTCCCCACGAAGAATCAACGCGCTCGCGTCCGATTAGTTTGCTCTGACAAGCGGCTGAGACGGAAAAGTGTGTCCCTGTAAACTTCCCGCATGCAGGATTTCCTATATCGATTTTCTCGCGATTGTCTCGCAAGCCCGAGGAAAGAACGCGGTTTTTCTCAGTGTCCGACACTAGTGCACAACCAGTATACCACGCAGCTGTGCTTCCAACACTCGGTATTATCTCGATATACAGCGTTTTTTCAATTAATAACTATTAGTAGCTGCTGATTGGACCTAGACACGTGCAAAGTGAATGAAACTGGTTCCGCGTGTACTCGTGAAACACTTGCCAGAGAAATCCCTCCCGACCATCTAGAGCTTCCTTTTCTAAATTTGATTCTGCAATTTTGTAAAGCTGCAGTGTCCTGTTTTTGTTAAACCGAAGGAGCTTCTGCATATATAACTAATATAGTGTACAGTGTACAGCTGTCTTTAGCGACGCTTTTAGACAAGAATTTTGGCAGAGCGAATCGCTCGATCCGAGAATCCTCTTTGAACGATTCACTTTTAATGGAAGAAGCTATATAGTGGTGTTTAGGCAACGATATTGTTCGAGTCTCCTATTATTACCGCGCTTGCTTATTATACTTTTGATTAAACTATAAAAGTAGGATGCGCGACGGAGACTCGCCATCGTATCCTTTAGACTTTCATAAATAATATCATCAGTGGGCTGTGATTAGAATGTATAATTATATATATATATATATATATATATACAGTAGGAATTTACATGCATCGTCGGTGGATTTTCTCGGAAATATATCCATAATAGCTGTCTTTATTTTTCTCAATGGACATCGATCGAAACGCTATCGCCAATAGCCGAATCCATCGAGATAATTTACCGACAGGACAGCATACGGCACTCTGATTTTATTTGGTTCACTCCCCAGTCACGAGATAAGTGAATATTTTCGAGGGAAGCTATAAGGGAGGGAGGGAGACAACAGTCAGCTTGATATCTTGCTCGCAACGACCTACAATGCTAGTCCGCGATCTGTCGAGGGAAGAGGACGAGTAGAGGTTAATTCGATCCTGGGAAAAGTAATAAGAGTGTGAAACACGACGCGTTTTCGTGCAGGTTGAAAAAATGGGCTTCTGCTGCGAGAGTTGAATGGCCGTTGGGATCAGCCTCAGCGTCGTGGGACTCGAATCGCGAGCTACCTTGGAGAAAAAAGGAGGCAGGATGAGGTAGATCGCGCATCGGATCCAAGCTGAACGGACGTCTGAAGCGGCGTCACACGACGCCGAGTTTACTGGGAGGTCGAAAGATGAGTCCGAAGGGTCCGGCGAATCAGGAGGGCCCGAAGATGGAGGAAGTGCGAGTGTCGTGCATAGCGGAGCCGGGTGGGGAACCGCAAGGTATCCGGGTGAGGATCCCCGAGCCCCAGAAGAGGCCCACCAGTCCTCCGGTGAGCAAGGCCCCGCGGGCCCGGTGCCCCACCGTCTCCGAGAAGGACTTTTACCGGAAGAGCGTCTCCCTCGAGAGACGCGAGAGGTACCCAACCTTATCCGGGGCTGAGATCAAACGAGGCCTTGGTCCAACGTCCGCTCCCAGAAGGAATCCCATGCTAGACCGTAGGAACAGGTACCCTACGATTTCCGGGCCCGAGCTCAGGCCACCCGACAAGTGCCCTCTGGAGGACGGCCTTGACCTCAGTCTGGCGCCATGGCCTGGAATGAAAATGGCCTGTGTCAGGGTCCTGCATCTCTATTGCAAAGTTTTCCGACAGTCCGAACTCTTCGAGCTGATCGTTAGGTAACTACTTCCATATCCCTTCATCATGCACTCTCGTCCGTCTTCTTCGATCTCTCTTCGTGCATCATATACTATATATATATATATATATATATATATATAGACGTTAGTTTTTCTCTTTGGCATGTAAAAGCTTCGCTTACTTCACCGTGGATTAAAACCGTGCGTGCCTGTCTGCCTGCTCGTCCATCTCGTTAATTTTCTATTGTGTGTGGATAATTTTTCTTTTCTTTCCTATTTTTTGTTTCATATATACAAGAACTCTATTCTATTCAGTTGTAAAACTGCACGAGCGTAAATCGCGGATTAGGCTCGTTGGTAACGGTATATAACTGCGCAGGGTAGCCAGATTACGATTCGCTTGTAATTGCGTTAAACCCATTCTCACCCGATTATGATTCTCCCTTTTTCTCCCATTAAAACGTTACGCTGGAATTTCGCCTACGCCAGATTTCCCTTCTCGGTGTGGAACACGCTTCGCCATGGATTTTTATTATTACAGGACTAATGTAGTTAGTATTCCTTTTTCGGTCGTAAATTAGTCATTTGGCTAATAGCACTCGGTTTCCAGGGAGCGCAATTAATATCCATTAATATTTATTCCTCACGCACAGCGAATTATTTGCACGCACACCGCCACGTGCTAGCATCCACGCCTCGATTCCACTGGTGTGTTAGTGGCAAATCGTTCGTAACGCGAATTTAACTGAATTATAGCTGCCGTTCGGGGATTAAGTGTCTTGCTGGCAGAGTTAACGAGGTGCCGAGACTACTTTGTATATCCACCCCGTCGCATATACTCTTGTACACTCTGGGAAATCGAATCGTTCCAAAATGTAAACACAATTTAAAGGTGCATTAGTTAGCTGGTGGACAAGACTTTTCCACATTGTTCAGCCTACCAGGCTTAGCACCGAGTCCCAAGCAATAAAAAGAGAGGCAATAAACCGACCGAGAATGACTAACCCTTATATACCTGTACTCGAATGATCAATCAAAAATTCTAATTTTAATATTATTAATTAAACATTTTTAAAACTGTTATCAATACATTGCTTTTATTTTTAAGATGAGAATGAGTCCAAACACGAAGCTAATCGGACGATTATTTCTGTATTAAATTTATCATGCAGTTATCAAATTATTTAATTTTAATAAAACTTTTCTTTTGAATCATTTAGATAGGAATTTAAAGTATTTACACATATCTTTAATTACATATATATTTAAATGAAATAAATATTTATTCATCATTTAATAATATTTTTATACATAATTTATTTTTCGCCCTTTCTTAAAGGTTGCAAAAATTCCTATTTTCTTAGACATCGTATTAACTCCGATAACTGTTAATCGATCCTTTCTGCTATATTGTTTTATATATATATATATATATTTAAATTTATCAAATTACAGATATACAAAATAAAACATAGTTTCATTAGAATTTAATAAATATGAACTACAGGATACACATAATACAGAAATAATCGTCCGATTAACCTCGTGTTTGAGCTCATTCTCATCTTAAAAATAAAAGCAATGTATTGATAACAGTTTTAAGAATGTTTAATTAATAATATTAAAATTAGAATTTTTGATTGATCATTCGAGTACAGGTATATAAGGGTTAGTCATTCTCGGTCGGTTTATTGCCTCTCTTTTTATTGCTTGGGACTCGGTGCTAAGCCTGGTAGGCTGAACAATGTGGAAAAGTCTTGTCCACCAGCTAACTAATGCACCTTTAAATTGTGTTTACATTTTGGAACGATTCGATTTCCCAGAGTGTACATGTGTATATATATATATATATATATATATACTATACTTTCATTCAGTTCGCTTCACTTACCCACCATTCATTATGGGAAAATAAAATAATTTGTATAATTTTCTCTTTCTCTCTCTCCATAGTGCAGGAGAGAATTAATCGTTCGTTCGAGGAAACTCGTAATTCTTTATTGTTACAACGTCGACAATTTCGGCTGTGCAGAGTCTATTTGGAATATTAGTCTCGGTTCGTCGAGCATTCGGGTAATCGTCCCACTGACATTTTCTACGTGGCATTATAAAAATTACCGTACACACGCGATACATCCTGCATCGATTTATCATTCCGACTAAAAATCATAATTTATTTATATAAAATCATAGAGTGGATGAATGAAAGAGACCGAGAAACAAATAAACACAAATAGGGGGATTTGATTGATTGGCGTAAATTGGTCGTAAAGAAACCTGGCCGTCCAACAAATAATTTTGGCAAGAGGTCGAGGACTGACCGAGCTGGTTGATACGTGTCAAACATCTGATATATTAAAAGCACCGAGAAAGCTCCTCTCCAGATAGGGTGCGCGGCTAATGAGACGTGCTGCCACATCGTGGCGATCATCAAAATGTGACAGAAGACGTTATTGCAACTCGAAAGGGACGTTTTATTGGACGACAAAAATAATTCACAGCCTGACGTCATCAGCCGCACCATCTTCCCATGACGGTCGAATACCATTGGCTGTTGCTGGCGAATACACGATCTAACGTCAATAATATCGCCAGAAATTCAATCAGAGTTGTTCAGACACTCGTCTGCAGATCTCGAATTTATTCCAGCCATCTGCGTTGCATGAGATTCCCTAATCACTAGGAACACATTTCTCCGTGTGCTCCGAGCGAAATATTAACCGGAAGAATCGAATTTATTATTCTCGCGATATTTCTCTATTCCTTTGAACTGTCAAGACTGATGGAAAGAAAACGAGAGGGATGAGGTGTGTATCTGGACGCGAGCGAGTGTGTGTGAGTGTGAGAGAGAGAGAGAAAGAAAAAGCGAGGCATCAGAGAGGGCGTCGACGGCCTTGAATCTGACATCCGGAAGGGTGCGGTAAAAGCCACGATAAATATCGACGCAAATGCATCCCCTGATTATACGATTACCGTTCAATACTGCGTAGGATGATAGTTGACACGGCAGAACTTAATTCCCCCTTCCCTGATTGGCCGCAACAAGCTCTCTTACAATGCACTTAATTAAATGAAATCATAAATAAGAGTATCGCGTTAGGAGAAGACACGCGCCATTAAAACAAACGTCCGCGTGTTTCATTGAACTATATATCTACTAGGCAAAGAGATATAAACTTTTATTAGTCCGCTCGTATATAAAAGCCTTGGCTGGGATCTTAATGGAAAGAAAAGAGGCCAATATTTATCGTATACCCATGCATGCATTCGACTACATATATATATATATATATATATATATAGGATTAAGCGATGCTGCGCAAGCTTCTAACCAACTTCCAATTCTTTCTTCTCTTTCGCAGGAAAAACTGCACGAGCTGCAAGTGTCCGAGGAACGCGCACGACGTGTGCCACGAAGAATGGGTATCGGTCCGGTCCCGTCTGGGACTCAAGGGAGACGAAGCCAATGGTTCCTTGGGGTCCGACCCGAGAGATCGAGGCTTCGCATGGGCTCCGCCTGGCTTGCCTCCTCACAAGGTATACCGCTCGATCAACCAATTCTTAGTCATCGATATATCCAGAGAACGCCCGCGCTCGAATGCCAAAAAAAAAAAAAAAAAGAAGAAAGAAAGAAGCCGACGAAAAATAACGAGTCTGATTCATCCGCGGGAAAATCCTTAAGGCGCTACTCGTACAAATTTTCATGGCTAAAGTAACGAGTTTACAGAGCGCGCGCCGCTGCCAGACGACAGACTCGCGTGCTCACGATCGAGATCTTGGACGTTGGCCAGGCTTCGATAATTCCCAAAGGCGTCGTCGTAACTCAATGCACCGGGGAGCTGCTCTTTATCACTACTGCAGCTTTATTATAAGCTCTCGCGCGTTTTACGACCTCCCCGGTCAATCACTGTTATTTATTATAGTTCCGCAGAGACCCTCGTCGAATTCACGTCGAGATATATAATAAAAGCACCATTGCTTCCAGGTGGACAAGTATTTCTCGCTGCTGCCGGAGACCCTGGTTCCCCGCCTCGGTACGGAGGGCGAGCGTTACAGGGATCGCCAATTGACGTATCAACTTCCCAAGCAGGACTTGGCGAAGAAGTACTGCCGTCACTTGGAGGCCAAACATGCCGCGAGCGCGGATGATTTCATGGCGGCTAGGAACGAGATCGCCCTGGACATTGGAAGCGTACAGGAGACTCCGGACCGGGACCAGGTACTGGAGAAATTTTATATCCGATTTAAAGTGCACAGTTGGTCCTCTGTATATTTGATTAATTGTGTTTTATTCGGCGACTTTTAGAAATGCGGTGCTTGCGTGGAACCCCTGGAAAGCGGAAGTCTCGTGGTTTCCGCCAGCAAGCTGGGCCTGATGTATCACCCTGCTTGCTTCAGATGCACAAAATGCCAGGAAATTTTAGTGGATCTCGCCTATTGCGTTCACGATGACATGCTCTACTGCGAGAGACATTACGCCGAGCAACTCAAGCCTAGATGCGCCGCTTGCGACGAGGTCAGTGACCTTTAATCTCTCATTAGTGTAGTAATAAGAGTCGAGGGAGAAAGCATGGAGACAAATTGCAGACTCGTTAAAACCGAAGCACTCTCTTTCGCTCGTAAAATCTATCTTATCGTCTTCTCTAGGCTGCACTCGATCGTTATAACAGTTTTCCCCTTTCGCGAATTACCAGCAACTTCCGCCTTTATCGACGGCGAACAAAACCACTCTCTTCTCTCTATATAGGATAAGAGAAGTGTAGTAACAGGTGTGTGTCGAGTGGTCGGGTGTGTGCACGATCGCGTAATGCTGATACCCACACACCACAAAAGGCTCGAACGGTACACAATCGGCAATTCGCCAATGAGTATAAATATTTTTCATGGTTAAACGAAGCGCGTTGAGTGCCGCAGGAAGTCCAAACTGGTCGTCTTGTCCATTTAAGGTGGCGCGAGGTCGATTTTTTCTCGAAAGCTCTCTCGGTAGGACGATTTCGTAAGGATGTTTTATTGCGACGATGGCATTGCCAGAGTTGAGAAAACGGCGCAACACGCTGACCCGAATAAAAAGATTTGGTCGGTAAATTATAATAATTGCCGGTAAATCTCTGTGAGATATTATTGAAGCGAAGGAGCAGGTTTGGTAATTAGCGGGTTATACAGAGAAATTTCGCGAAAATCGGTGTAAGGCGAAATTGTTTACCGCCTCGCAAACGAGGCATATATTAATAAGAAAACTTGTGCAATGTTTCGTCGTTGTCTCCTCGAAGGAGTGCGATCCAAGCTGCTTTCGGCTTTATTTAGCTGGTCAAAAATAGAGCTGCTAAGACGAAGTAATGTTGCGCTCCGCGACTCGTAATATTTCTCGCTTATGTAAATTACGCGCGTCCCACTGCAATAATATAAAGAGGCTGATATTCGTGGAAGGACAATGCGGCGAGCTTGCGGTGGAAAAGTTGGATTATCGCTTGCAGGGCTTTCGCCTTCGACAGGCCTGAAGAAAGCACGTACATATACTGTATAGTGTGTCTTGATAAGGAATGTTTGGCCAGTCACGGCATGGGAAGCACCAGCTGTCCCAGTCGTTACAATAAAGTCCGGATCGAAGTTGGTTTCCTTCCAACGAGAAACTTTGCTATTCGCCTGTAATTCCTCTAGCGATGGTGAGCGAGGTGATCTATTTTGATTCCACGTGAAAGCTCATCCCTCCCTAAATGCTGCACCAGTGGAGTCTATGGTCCTCCTGCTCTCCTCCTCCCAGCAGCTTTCCTTAGAGTCATCATCGGTCGGTCAGTCGGTTGGCCAGTCGAAACCGAAGGATATCTCCGCCAATCGCGTTTCTCATCCCTGCGATACATTGCACGAATTTCCGCGACGCGTCCGATAACTGTTCTCGTCCCTCTGGTGACCTTGACCTCTTCCGAAAGAAAGAAATAAATCAAGCAGACTAACTGGAACGCCTGTTCGAGGAGGGTTTCGAATTTCGGTAAGTGGACCGTGCGAGAGTCAACGTAAGACACGTACACACTGTCAGGCGACGATAAAGCAGCAGTGACGGCCTATGTGGGATTGTTTACGAGAGGAGATTGCCAAGAGGTGCGTCTCGTCCCCACGATAGTGAATCCTGACGAAGAATCCCCTATCCTCGCGCTCTCTTACGACCAACCCGAACGGCCCAACGCTGTTCTCGCTCGAATTGCACCAAACTCCAACGACTTTTGTAGTCTTTGCAATAAAATACACAAACAACCATTCGACACGCATTCTTTGCCCTTCCCACTTTCTTATACATGTAATAGCATATATATATATATATATATATATATATATACATTTACACGCAAGAGCACACATTGTATGTACACAAAACCGATACTCAAGGTAAGCTAAATCTGTGCCGGATCGTCCGAAGAAAGACGTTCCAGATTCTAAAATAGAACAGGTTTTTGCTTCTAGCACATAGATGTAAGCGATTCGTACACAGAATGCGTATCGACCCGAGTAAGGTGTAACGAGAGTGTGCGAGAGTGCGATATTTCTTTCTGCCTCCGGTGGCCGTGCAATTCGGTCCTACTTATAGCGATGCTGGACGTGGCGTTTAGGTGGCAAATGTTTTTCCCGGACGTTAATCGTTCCTCCCGGTGATTTTTCAAGTTTTCTCACTCTGGGAAGGTTACGAAGCACGGGCGCGAGACGCTTTAGGCTTTATGGAAGCGCAATGACGCAATTTACTGTTATAACCACTCTGTAAAATTCTGGCGCATTGTCTATTTCTAGCCAGCAGCACTTTGTAAGCCTGTCGTGTCTAGCGTGCATAAATCAGGCCAGAAATTCACAGGCGCATGCTTATATATTCGATTATGCGTTTAAATACGAAAGTGCGGCTTGTATTTTTACAAGAAATACCGGCAGGCTTCTCGAATCGCAGGAAAAATATTGACGCTCTCGTAAAAGAATTTATTGACTCGGGAATGAGAATGGGGGGAGAGGGGGGGGGGGGAGGAGAAGAGTGGTAATTTTCAGAATGAATGATTTCAGAACCAACATAGGTATAAAGCTCGTTATTGAAAGATTACAAAGGCGGGTCGCTGTATAATTGCTCGATCGCCGATTGATTTATCGCCATGGATTAGATATTGCAGTGGAAGTATTAGATCCAACGGATATAATCGCGATTAGGACGCAGTCGTTTCTTGTTATTTGACCTTGGGACGAATGAACGCATCCAGTGACGAGCCACGCAAGTTCCGGTAGGGTCTTCGACACTCTCGCTCCCCCAGTCCCATATTGTTCATTATTACGCTCGAATGAAGATCCACCGATTTCAAGAATCTAATTTCGATTGACCGCCGAATCTTCCAGATTCGACGGCACGCCCCTATTCCCTTTGGCCATGCCACACGCTCGATCATCGCCGGAAATAACATTGGCATATTGTTCCGTTTTACTCGGAAATGGACTTTGAATTTCGAAATCTCCCTATCATACCTGCGGAGGCCTCGCGAAAAATCTCGTACCTTAGAATCCGCGTGCTGAATTCTCCTCGACGTTTGGCATTCCGCGTTAAACAAGCGTTCTCCACTAATTCCTCCGGGTTTCGCGTTAATACACATACACGCTATTTAAATGATGGATTCTCGGAGTTTCGTGTGGCATCAGCAGCCATTTTATTTTCGTTTGCGTACGATGGGTCGTCGGCGGCAAGTTTATTTTCGGCCTCCTTGGAGAAATGGAAACTCGAGGATTGCTCGGAGATTTGGTACTCGATCGACCAGCAACGGAAGCAAAGCTCGCGAAGATGCCAGGTCGAATCTTGAAGACGGTTCATTCATGAAGCCCGCGGTGCTCGCGTTTGCATGGTTATCTTCGAGGAGTCATCGGACTGTAAATAAGGAGATCCACGTCTCTTCAACTCTGTCATACTATATATATATATATATATATATATATATATATTAATTGATAAAGCTGATGCTCTATTTACAATGGGAACTTATTACTTCCACGAAATTCAATTGATTGTTCGAGCAATTAACTCGGCACACTTTAGACTTTCGACCGTAAGTCATGAAGCGTTCGATAAAGTCTGTTGGATGGCTCTCGCTGGAGAGAAGCCAAAGAGTACCGCGCGCAAAGTGGCTCGTATCTCTGACGTCGAACGCTAACCCATGAGATAACCAAAATAAAACTTTGCGGATGACGCGAGAAGCTTGGGATAAACATCGCTATTGTATCATGCGCGCGTGCGATATCGCGTTATAGAGAATGAAATTTGAGAATTTTCAGGAACCCTGCAGTTTCGTTGAAACGATACTGCTGTGCGCGGTGAGTTTTAAGAAGGTGACGAATACATATATATAGGTATATATTATAAAGTGGCCGAATGAGTTTGTCTCGCACAATTATGGTAGGTTGCCAAAATTGCGCGTGTGCTTAATTATCAAAGCCTCATCGATCGCGGTTGCATTAAGGACAGCGATTCGCGTCCAGGGACATCGGGCTAACTTTAGCCTTTAGCTAAAGAGAGACATAAGAGAGTGAGACATAAGAGCGGTCTAGCGACGCCGCTGGGCTGCTGGGTAGCTGGGCAGTTTGCTATCCGGTCGCTTTGCCCGCGGAAAATAAAACAGTTCGCTCTGGCAGTCGCCAGCGTGGCTGATCCGATAATCGACGATCGAATGTGATCGATCGACCAGGCCGATCCACACCCTGCCGCCTCCGAACGAAACGATCCGGACTGAGATTTTCCGAAGCATCTCGTCGCGTACGTATAGCACGCGAGTGATCCCTCTTGCGCAATACCTCGTATTACGTCAGCTGCGAAAGCTCCGATAAGCCGCGGCAGGAGAGACTGGACCGTGGCCCAAGGTCATCGCACGTGTGACGGAGAAGAGAACCTGAGAGGCCACGGGGTGTGCCGAGTCGCGATTACACATACACACGCACACAGACACCGACCAGAGGATAGATCCAGTGAAATGTTTGCCAAACGGTCGAAGCTTCCAGCCGGGGTCCGGTGCAGGGGACAGGGGAATTTTTTGTCCCAGATCTGGAGATGAAGAGTCGATCCTCGAGTGGTAGAGAGACTTGGCAGTGGTGGTCGAGGCTGTGCGCGTCTGGATGACAAGGGGAGATGGGTTTGCTGCTGTCGGTGCTGGTTGGTTGCGTGGGGGTGCTGGAGCTGTTGGAGTGCTTCAGGCAAGTCTCGAACGGCGCGGTGATCAGCCTCGATCCGCCGCCAGCACCCTGCTTGTCCTATCACGACCCGACCAGCGATAATCTCAGCACCCACGACTCTCTCTGCGCCTTCAGCCACTCGGCGGAGCTCGATCTGTCGCGCGACGCCAGGCACAGACTCGAGAACCTCCACGAGTACAGCTTGCGAGTGAGGAGCGAGCTACGCCGGCTGGATAAAAATTTCGATGCCAGCACCCTCTCCGAGTGCAGCACCAATTTCTTGTACGGCTCAAGGCCAGACTCTAGACTGAGCCTCGTCTTCAACGACGACCGAGACCAGCGAGAGAAATCCGTGGACAGCTTCTCCTCGGAGATCATTAGAATCGTCGACTCCAGACCCTCCAACTCCAACCTGGTACCACTGCCAGAGCCCGACAGCTACGTCAGAATCCCCACTCCGATTCCTCTGGGATTGGCCGAGGAAGTATCCAGATCCAACTCGTCCAGCGATTGCGAAGAGTCCTACGACAATGATTCCGGAAACGAGGCTCCGACCAAAACCTCCATCGACGCCCTTCCGGTCTTGGTCCGCCGTTACAGAGACTCGATCGACGCCTCCTCGATCGACGAGTCCGATCACGGAGGCTCGCGCTTCGTCAAGAGGACCTTGAGGAGGTTCCTGCCCAGATCCAGGTCTCCGGCCACGAAGAGCTGCAAGCTTCCGGTCGAGGGGAGTCCTTCTCGAGACGCGAAGGTCACGGAGGACTTGCGCTACGTGGCCCTCCGGTTGGCCTCGGAGAGCGAACCGGAAGTAATCGTTGAGAAGCTACAGGAGACGATAACGACGACGGTCTCGCAGAAGAAGCCGAGGAGCTCCAAGCAGACGAGTTCGATTTTACGAAAACCGACGAGACTCAAGTCGAAGAATGCCGAAGTGAGTAAATCAGCGGAGAATCTGAGCACGCGCGGAAAGTCCAAGAGGCAGAGGGAGCCGGAACGCAGGAAATCGGATATTTCGATACAGGCTGGTGGTAGTTTGTACCGTGACGAGTCGACCAATACCTCACCACCGGACAGCGAGCTTTCTCGATCGGAAAGCAGAGGCAGCGCTGTCTCGGTGCAGGTACAGACGAGCTTCGAGGAGAAGCTCGCGGATGATGAGGAGACCTTTCAGGACTACGAGGCTTCGATACTGGGACTGTCGGAGGGTAGCAAGGACCTCGGTAGCAGGAGCGCCCTGGCCAGAAGGTCCTTCAGATGCAAAAGATTCCGCAGCTGGGTGAAGGAATCCTCCGACGAGGGCGCACCCTCCACTTCGAGGCCCCCGAAGGTCTCGCAGTTCGAGGAAGCCACCCTCGAGGATTACGATAACGCCAGGAAGATCGTGAACCAGCGAGACCAATTCGAGGACGACGACGAGGAATTTGCGAGTGCCGAGGAGGGAAAGGAAGGACCGATCGAGTTTGCCATTCCGGATCCCGATCAGAGTAAAGCTTTCTGGGTAATTTCGTTGAACAATTCTGCTATTATCGGCACCTTTGAAATAAAGCTCCTTCTTTACGATGATTATTTTCCTTTGAAATCACTAATAATGGAGAACGCAACGTTTCTCGACACCTTCCGCTTCCAATTTCCGGCCTCCTGCAACCCCCTCCGCGGTCGCGCGAGCGCCGCGAGAGATGGCTGCGTACATTGACAAAACCGCGGCAGATCTCAATTGTGCTTTGGCGATCATCCAGAACTCTAAATATTTCAGGTATTTTAATCGCCGCGCAATTGTCCCAGCCGATACTTTAATGCGACTACATCCAGCTGTCCGCAAATATTTATAGAGAAGATGTAGCGATTCTTCGTCCGAGGGACTTGGATTTAAAGCTCGCTACTGTGCTTACTTAACAATGCGTTACTCAACGTATATTTACATCAGAGGGCATTTATTTATCGCCGCGTTAAGTCAAGCGGGACAAAATAATAACGGCATAAATCTCGTTTTAAGCCTTATTTACCCGAAAGAGACATTTATTTGGGATCCTTGGGACGACTGTAAACTTGAAGAGGTCAGCTCCGCCTCGCAAGAGAGAGAAGAATTTACATAAGAGGGTATATTTTGCTGATTCGCAGCCGGATTTTCTCTCTCCTCTGTATAGGATATTTCTTTTTGCTCCGGCTGCAGTGCACATCAGGTGCTCGTCTACTCTCGGCCGTCGTTGGAACCTTCGACGAGGCGGGCCGCTCTCCTACGCTGGGAAGGAAACGTGGTGGCGTTTGATATTCCGCGCGACAGAAAATTCTTGAGGTCTCGTGGTGCTTATTGGTGCCGTGTGCCTAGCGTGGGGCCTCCCAAAATATCAATCTCATACCCGTCTGCAAATAATATATGTATAGTATATCGCGTATACAGTACGACATTTACAGGACAGGGAAACTCAGTTCGTATTGCCGGCTTCTTTTTGGCTGACCCGCTTTTTTCCCATCAGTTATTTTTAATCAATCGTTTCCTGCCTCTTTCCCTGCACACTCCAGATCGGATTAAATTTCACATCTTAGGTATTTCCATGTATATGTCTACTCTGCTGTTGTTTTCCCTCATTTTCCTCTCTGCGTATAGATCGGGAGTTAAAATATTATTTGTGTATATATATATTTATACATGAGACTGTAGGGACGAGACTATACGCACTCTTCAGGATCAGAGTGTCCTTTTGAAGACACGCGGTCCGTTCCTTTTGACAGCTTCGACACTGCACATGTTACTGCCAGGCATAAATAAGATGCCGATGTTATTGAAACGTGAATTGGCACTCGATCAATTCTGATTCAGGGAATTACACAGAATAATCTTTCGATAAATTTCAACGCGTGTGGGTCGCAGTGGGATATTGGTGATGTGCGAAACATTCCGACCCAATTACAGTGCCGACAATTCTTTCTCTATTTTCCGTCTGGAGATCTATTTACATCCGAGTCATATCCGAGCAACCACCTGTTTGGCTGGCTATCAAAAACTTGGTTCCGTCCATGATGTTTTTAGGAAATCCGTTATCTCCGGCTTCTGAAACTTTTCTCTGATGCAACAACACACGTTAATAATCGAATTTGCAAGGATCGATCAAAATCGATTTTTCACGTATTAATTACAATTACTCGTTTTCTGAACAATTGCAAGGTACATACCCAAAATTGGAGGGAAATCTGGAGCTGTTTTCGAGACATTCCTCGAGTAGGTAGAACTCGTATATGCAGCGACGGAATCGGATATAAGCGGTCCAAAAATACGCGGCGTGGAGGAAGAAGTCGAATGAGCGAAGGCAATAATCGAGAGATCGTCCGTTTCGCGCGAGGACAGAAATGCCACATGGTACCATAGTTTCCAAGTTGTTTGTTAGAGTGGAAGCTTGATCCCTCTCTGCGGGTCGAATAACCCAACTGCATCGAAAATTACTGGCATCGCCGAAATAACGCTAAAAGGAATAAATCGATAGAGTTTTTTTCTTTCTTAAATAATAGATATATAGCAAGGCTCGAAATTGACTGGGAAAGCTCGCGATGCAGGAGGCACCGATGGGGGAGTAGAAAAATGACGAGTCGATTCCGTTGTGGCAATGGGACGCGTTCGGTCCAAAAATAATAGCGAAAAAAGAGAGGGTGTGTGGGAAGGGAGGGGGGTGGTAAGAAGTTTAGAGCTGAGAATTCAGTGGAGGATGTCCACGAGATGGAGGTAGCGTAGAAGAGTTGCACCCGGCACGCTGCATCGATAGGTGGACGAGGGGGGCTGGCGGGGAATCGCGGGGGGACACGGTGGCCGCGCGCGCGGCGTTTCTGGAGTCGTCGGGACGCCGAAAATAGCGTCCCGATATGATGACGCCCGGAGCGGCCTTTTAGATTTCAGTCAGTTCGGAAGCTCGAAAGCCGTTGGCCACACTCCGCGAGAGCAGGAAACTCTTCTAGTAGCGTCGATAGTCCATCGCGACTCTCAGGTTTCTCTATTTCTCACGAGGATTTCGACCAATTCGCACAATCCTCAGAAATGGCGGACGTAGACGGTGTAGTGTACACGACCACGGAGCGCAAGGTGCGCAAAGTGAAGAAAACGACGAAGCAGCGTCGCGAGAGTCACGACCAGAACGCCGCGGAGGTCACGATCACCGAGGTCGACAGCACGGCGAACAACAACCACCGCGCCATCGACGAGTATGTGCTGGCTGACGATAAAGTCCGGCCCCCCACCACCCTTCCCTTCACTCGGAAAATATACAAACCACCATTTCAACTCTCTCTTTTCTCTCACTTTACTCACTCTCGTGCCCTTTCCCTTCTGCGATCGGAATTATGTCTTTGTATAGTAGTATACACACACACATATATATATATATATGTATATGTATATATGTTCATATATAGCATATCCTCGAGTTCGACCCTTATTCCCATAGAAACGCCGATAGAGAACCCGAGGAATTTTTGATTTTGTGCATGATACTCGCCTCGAACGCAGGAACAACTTCCTGAGAAATTCCTATACGGCCTCGATGGGATAGGGTGGCGCTCCAGGATTTTTTACGGCTAAAACTCTCTTTACACCCGAAACGCGCAAATATCTATCTCGTACAGATATACTCAGCCAGCACATACAACAGCACTCAATCAAGGTACATATATAAGCAACGCATCAAACAGCCATAGTATATTTATAGATCTGTGTACATTGAGTAAAAAGATTGTTTGCTTGGAAAATTTGCCAAAGAGATTTCTCCATTTTATGGGTCGATATATTTATTTCGAGATATAGTTTAAAGGAGATGGATTTTTCTCTTCCTATCTCTATCTCTCTCTCTCTCTCTCTCTCTCTCTCTCTCTCTCTATATATATATATATATATATATATAGATAAAGGTGTAGAAAGAGTGCGTTATTCCAGGAGACGAGGATTTTAACGATTTTCGTGTTACAGTTGATTTTCAGTGGCGAGTACACGAAGGCCATGAACAAGGAATGGCACAGCGGGCATTTCTGTTGCTGGCAGTGCGACGAATCCTTGACAGGACAACGATACGTGCTCAGGGACGAGCATCCCTACTGCATCAAGTGCTACGAGAGCGTGTTCGCCAACGGCTGCGAGGAATGCAACAAAATTATAGGAATCGATTCAAAGGTGAGCGTCCCTTAATAATATATTGTTCGTTAAAAGGCTTCTCGAATAACTCGTAGGCCAACGTCTCTCTATACGTAGACTGGAAAGGTATGGGCGTTGACTTAGTCATTCCTAGAAATAGATGCGATGATGTCGCTCCCTGCTAGTATGTATTTCCGTACTCATCTCTCCTTTCGTAACAGTTTCGCGCTAATTTCTGCCAAGCCAAAAATTCTCCAGTCCAACTATCGTATTATAGTTCTTCCGTAACCCTCGAGAAGATAGCGTGCGGAAAAAAACTCATCAGGGCCAGTCTACGTACCTAAAATAACTCGAGCACGAATTTTCGGCTTTTAAAACCCTCCCCACTCCTTTTTATACTTATGATTAATGTTTTTTCACCGCAACCGAGTGTTGAACAATTGCCAAACTCTCTCTCGCTTTTAAATGGAAAATTTTGTTGGATACGGCATTATATATCGGTTTCTCTCTCTCTCTCTATATATATATATATTCCCGTGTACTAGGTCAGTAACGATGATTTTACCAATGATTTTCAGGATCTGTCCTACAAGGACAAGCATTGGCACGAGGCATGCTTCCTGTGCAACAGGTGCAGGGTCTCCTTGGTGGACAAACAATTCGGAAGCAAGGTGGACAAGATATACTGTGGCAACTGTTACGACGCCCAATTTGCCAGCCGTTGCGATGGATGTGGCGAGATCTTCCGTGCTGGTACGTATAATCCTTCGATACATAGAGAGAACTCAAAAGTGAGAAATCCCCTCGAGAAGCGTCCCAAAAGCCACCTGTTCGAGCCGTCAGGTATGGAGCGAATCGAGTTTAAGCGTTCGTGCATTAAGGTAACCGAGTCAAGGTTGACCAATTTTATTTCAAACTTGTCACGGGATGCGTCACTTTCAATTCGTCATCTCGATAACGACGTTTATTGTGTACGTATGTACTGTTACCAATCTTATTTCTTTATGTTTTTTTTTCGGTCGGTATATCTCGTATACGATTTTCTCCCGGCCATCCTCCTGCCTTTATCGCTCCGTCTGATTTTCCCATGAAACGAAAGTGGGTCGTGGGTGGCCATGGGCCAATCGCAATATCTCTCTCTCTCTCTCACTTACTGTCTCTGGTCGAAGGGCTCTTATCTTTGAATCCACGTTGCTGCGTATACTCCATCGGCACATTTCGCGTGATTCATCCACGTTTACAAACTCGAGGAACGTGTAAAAGGTTTAAGAAGCCTTTTCAAAGATTCCCATTAAGATCTGCCGAGCCTTGGATTTATTTTTATCATTAGGCCGAGTTTGGATAAATTTATTCGTCGATCGAGGATTTATAGAGTCGAGATAGACCAAAGGGCTGGATCAAGGACGTTGTACGGAGTGGGCGTTGGATGATTTTAGCGTTATATGCGAAGGAGCGATTGAAAATAATAAGGCTCATCGTGCGAATTAAATGGTACCAGCGCGTGACCGTGCACGGCGTAGAGCGACCTTTACCCAAACTTCTCATCAATCCGAGAATCTTCGCTAATGATTTTCGATAAGAGCAGCTATATCCTCCGTCACGAAAGGACGATCGCGCGATCACCCAGTGCGATATCTATATTTGTACCACCGAGTATAAATTCTCCTTCCTCGGGGTCCTCTTCCCTGAAATGGTGTGGAAAAATGAGACGCTTTATCGAAAAGCGAGGCGGGGATCGTTGGAGTGGGTCAACGATACAAATATGGTCGAATTGCTGGCGCGGATGCAGCGGCACTCGTGTGTGTGTGTGTGTGTGTGTGTGTGTGTGTGTGTGTGGACGAATGGTCGCGAAAGTCAAGGTCACCGGTGATTCGAGTTATCACGGGACGACGAGCGATCGAGAGGAATTGTCAAGAGCGATGATTAGAAGAGATTTGGAGGGGCGGCGGAAAAAGGGAAAGGGAAAGGGAAAGGAAAAGTTGAATCGAGAGTTTATCAGGTCTGTGGCGCGCGAGGACCAGGCTGCGCGTGCTCGCCGACTCCAGCGAGAGCGAACACCATCAAGAATTGCGTGACTCCTCAGTGGCTCGCAAGACTCCGGGCCAATCGCATCGTGTGCATCAAATTCCGCGACAATCGCTCGCGCCAATCGAGCGACTCGTAACCCAGAGGCTTTTCGCTCTGCTGTCGATTCAATTTGTGTGATAAAAAAAAGGATTGCTGAGACATGGCGACGGAAGCGCTGAGCGAGAGGTTCTCCAGGCAATTGCACTTGCAAACCAAAACGGTCGGAGATGACAGGATAAGGAGGGCTAAGGAGAAAGATGAGGATGTTGCAATTTTCAGCATGATACCTCTGGAGGGTGATTCGAGGTTCAGGTGCTGTCTCGGCAAGGACTGTCGAGAGGGGGATCCGAGAAAAGCAGAACCAGGTGAAGAACACACACTGATTGAACAAATCTTTCATTTATAACAATTCTATATAGTAACTATATATTTCCTTTGAGAAATCATCGAGTGTCGAAGGCGTTTATTTCGCGATCGATCATCATTGCTAACTTATTGTTATGACACCCAGCTGCATAGCTTTATAGGAAATTCATTATGTCAAGACCGCGTGTAACCACCTCGGATCTCCCCTTCTCGGGAACCTTGAATGCGAACGGCTTATGCGAGTTTCTATGGTAATGGGGAACCTGAAACCAGCAATTAAACCTGATGAGACACTCGTAAATATGTCCAGGCTGATTAAAACAATTTGTATTTGCTACCGGTCGCTAATGCACTAGCTGCATTATTTATCTATTCACCCCCTTGCCTCTCCCCCTGCATCTCTCCTTTACCAAGAATTGTTGAAACAATAACTCAGTCGCCGAGTAATTCAATTATCGCGTTTGTTTTCAGAAACGAATCGCTCACCGCGCAATAAATTAAATTTATTGCACGGATTTTTTACGGTAAACTCGTTGACTCATTCTTTCGAGCTTGAGTTCATCCAGCGTCTCGAGCGATCCGCCAAAATATGGCTTATCGATGGTTCACGAATAAACAGAATCACGTCGTTTTACAATGTATCTTTCCTATTCGATTTTCAAACCGATCCTGCACAGTTTTTGCGATAAACATTTCGTTTTTCTGCCACAGTTGCATCTCCGTCATTCGATATACAGTCCAACGTGTACCCACCGCAGCATTACTCATGCTCTTCAGCGCGAAGAAAACCTCTTAATTTTTTCCCGAGACGATATTATTTCGCACACGCGTAATTTATACGTCTTTTGTTGAATTTTGTTATCGCGATAGGATGAGCAATCGAGTGTTTTTTGCTCGATGCAGAATTTTCGAGGATTCGTATGGCGCTAATCCGAGGTATAAACAGGGTTCCGCGTGATTTTCGCGGTCCTCCGAGAGCCGAAGACGGTCCGTGACATCAGCTCAGCAACCGATACCTCCGTATATGTATAAAGTCAGATGGTCCAAGGCCAGCGATGTTGTAATCTCCTCCGCGTCGCCATAAGCGACTCTCCTCGCGCGTTCGGCCACTGTTCAGCCATGCAAAATATAATTATGCACCGTTCTAATCGAACGGTGCACTTGGAACAATCGCTCATTCTCTTCAGCCACCAATATAAAACCTCGCTCGTAATCCGGAGCATTTTCATGCTGGATGCTTATTCGCGTCGAAAATTTGCATTCTGCTCCAGTCCTGAGAGAGAGAGAGAGAGAGAGAGAGAGAGAGATGCGGACGCTGCGTCACGCCTAAATATAATTCGGTCTAAAATTTCCTGACCTACGCGAACTCTGCCGAATTCGGAGAATGAACAATATTGCGAAGAGAGTGAAATTTCTGCTTTCACCATTGGAAAGCAGCAGAATCGAGATTAACGAGTCATTGGATTTTTCCTAACAAACGGCGAAGATATAGTTTATCGATGCTTACGTCAGCTGATAATCGAAATGTCAATAGCATACAGCAATAGTGTCGCATATTATGCGCTCGAGTTCTTCATGGGAAAAACCTTAAAAGCCTTGAATTCGACGATGGTCCGGCTGGACCAAGCGAGCCTTGTCCAGTGTTGACTCACTCGACGCTGCCTCGTTATCAAGCTTAACGCCCTTTAACGAGGCGAATTTTATGTTTCTACGCTTTGGATCACCTTTCGGAATGGTCGTTAATTTATCCGAGCGCCTCAAGGCACTGCCAAGGAGCGTGATAAACACCGAGCGCCCACGCGCTACCCGTACGCAAACCTCAGAAATGGACGGTCGATAAGTTTTAGACGCCATATTTGCTCCACTGATAATTCTCTCTCTCCTCTCTCTATTTTTTCTCTCCTCCTCCTCCTGTCTCTTCCATTCATGAACGCTTTCAAGAGGCTCGATCGCCTCGTGCACAAGAGATTTTATTGGACCTTTATAAACCCAGACGCCCGCTGCGCAAAGTAAATTGGTCTGACGTCTACTACTCGATGACCCTAATGAGTCTGCTCGAATTACCGCACGCAAGGTTGATCGGAAAAGCAACAATGTCGAGAAGTTATATATCGGTGTGTAGGTTTAAATGGCAAGACGATGACGCGCTCGATTATTAGCATGTGCCGTTAATGGACATGCTTTCGTAATCTTTTCGAGCACGAGATCACGCACGATGCTCCATCCGTAGCATATACATATATAAATACGTATATATAGATGTATCGGCATGCAAGGATGGACCGTCGCGTCGTTAAATAATAAACGACGCGTTTAATTGCTTGCTCGAATGTTGTTTGGCAGGTACCAAAAAGATGGAGTACAAGACCAGGCAATGGCACGAGAAATGCTTCTGCTGCGTAGTCTGCAAAAATCCATTTGGGACCAACAGCTTCATCCCGCGTGAGCAGGAGATCTACTGCACTGGTTGCTACGAGGACAAATTTGCCACCCGATGCGTCAAATGTAACCAGGTGAGTCTGGCGAGGAAGAGCTGCTTGGTAGCAGTTTATGGAGAAAATATCGACAGCCCTATACACAGAGTCTATATAGTTATATATTCTTGATTTTTCTGCAGGTTATCACCAGCAATGGCGTGACATATAAGAACGCCCCGTGGCACAAGGACTGTTTCACCTGCGTGCACTGCAACCAATCGTTGGCAGGAAAACGATTCACGTCCCGCGACGAAAAGCCCTACTGCGCTGATTGCTTCGCAGAACTCTTTGCCAAGAGATGCATATCTTGCTCGAAACCAATCACTGGTCAGTCGATATAGTTGTTCTCAGTATATAAATCCGTATAACTCGGCGGTATTGATCGTGAAGAGAAGGAGCAATGCTGCAGGAGCATCTAGATTGATAAACATTGTGAAATTTGCAGGAATCGGCGGAACAAGATTCATCTCGTTCCAAGACAGGCATTGGCACAACGATTGCTTCATCTGCGCTGGATGCAAGACCTCATTGGTGGGCCGTGGCTTCATCACTGACGGAGAAGACATCATCTGTCCAGAGTGCGCCAAGCAGAAGCTGATGTAATGAAACGTGTACGAGCAGCGAGTACGGGGACGTAGGCGGAGAAAGAGAAAGCGAAGAGGGAAAGGGAGAAGAACATCTTCGGAAGATTCGTATGAATCGATGAAAAACTAAGCCATACTATACCCTAAATAATCGGAGCCCTTTTTGCGTTGTCCCTTTCGGGAAAACCTGCGCGAATCGCAGTTTCCTCGCTGGGAGAATGCAGAACGAACACACACACGCTTTTAGTGCGGTTTTTTCTGTCAGGGCTATCTTCTCCTAGCTTCATAGTTGTAGCGACCACATAGTCGTTTGTTATTTAAATTTCGCGAGAAGCCACGCGTAATGGGGAAGAGAGGCAGGCAGGAAACCCCCCCCCCTCCCCCAAGCCTTACGTAAAACTATACTGTAAATCGTTTTTAATTAAGGAAAAAGTCATGG
The DNA here is from genome assembly GCF_024137725.1 of Prorops nasuta. Classification (NCBI taxonomy): domain Eukaryota; kingdom Metazoa; phylum Arthropoda; class Insecta; order Hymenoptera; family Bethylidae; genus Prorops; species Prorops nasuta. Next base: position 36,999 of record NW_027116922.1, read on the forward strand.
CGTTATTGATGTTATTGTTTTGCTTTATATATGCTAGGGTGAAGTCTGGATAAGAGCGAGAATCATGCGGAAAAATACGAATCCTATATATATATTCTTATGGAACTAAATTTGATATACATATAGTAATTTTATTTTTATTTAACACTACACGCGCATTCACTCACACCAAACATAAATACATACTTACACTACGCATACACTTACTATCTGCCTTTTTCTGTTTATTATAGTGTACAGTACACTCGTGTAACATTCAGGAAGAATATATTACATATTTTCTACGTGTGTATAGAAAAAAAAAGGAACGTGTGCGTTAATTGTGGTATTCGAAGTGGAGAATGCCGATCGCTGCCGAAAGTCACAAAAAGTCCCAATGAAATGGAGCTTACGAACATTTGCATTAACCAATTAGAATTACGTATAAGAACATGCGAGGAGAAACAACACCTGCACGCATAATACACGTACAGACACATATGCATATTACGTAGACACGAAACACACATGCACACACACATAAACACAATGCGTTGGAAAAAACGCATACACGCGATAAAAAATTGTGGCCTTATTCGCACGAGTACCTAGGAGGAACTAACGTCTTATTACATTATATTGTTATTACTTAATAAAATTTATTATACATATTATACGAACAAAATAAATGTAACACCATTCGTCGCGTGAACGTCCCACGTGAAATACGTTTTGTGTAAAAGAAAAGATATGTCATGAACAATAAATTATACGTGCTATATAAGTTCTTATGAACCACTCACATACTAATAATCGCCTTAATTAGTGAATGATACAAGAGATTATTCTGTATTCAGCGTATCGCATACTGTTACACTGTACAATTGATAATTGAATAAATGTAATTATTTACAATATTCTCTCTGTGATCCTTTCGTTCGGTTTACAAAGGGTGAGCAAAATAAATGGAAGTGATCGATGTAGATAAAAATATTCCCCACTCCTCGAGTCTCACAGACAAGTTTCCTGCTTTACCAACAAATGATATTCCAACCGAGTCCCTCCAGTATTCAATAGATGGTGCTACTACATCACATTCTCTCGACACTCTCTTAAAGCTTATTTGCAGTCGAACACTGAATAAAAATAATTTCAGCGAGGTTTTTTGAAAATTTCCACAATTTGACTGATCGAAATGCGAGAAGTACAAGAGGCCAAGATAATCCTTGGAAATCTGGGATATGGGAGATTTGTCAGTTTTCAGTGGGGTCACGACACTCGATTCAAGGCTTTTTTGTCGGAGGTCGACGGATGGGTCATTGTACCTTTTCGCATTGGTTTCCGAAGAGAGTTGTAAATCTTTGAAACAGAAGGATTCTATCAAGCATTCGACTATATAAATTTTCTGTGTAATATATTAAAGCTATTGCGCGAATCCAAGGATTAAAATTTTATAGAAGCGCGCTGTCGGTTTTTGGAAAATAGACAGCAGTTATAGCGAGGTCGTTGGAAAGTGGCATAATCACGTATGTAGATCGTCCAAGGAGAACGGAGAGACGAAGATCCTTTGCTTTACTTACGTAACGAGCGGTCTCGTGTCTTCGACCGCGTCCTCTTCAAAGGGAAGTTACCCCCACCAATTTCACCTGCCCTCTGCCCCACCACTGTCCCTGAAAATCCCACCACGGTCGTCTCGTCTTAGCATATATCTAATCAAAACATCTTTACCAAATTTTCTACATCTTTTATGTAACGCTGCTAATGTAACGATCGTTCCGCTCAGTTATTAGCTTACGGAGGAGGAAAGATTTGCGACCATCCCGTTGATTTTTCGAAGCTACGTAGGAAGTGGAGAAATATTATTCAGTACTAAAAGCTGATACAGGACGGTTTTGGGAGGTGAGAGTGGTTGTCCGTGTTGTCGAAGGTCATTCGTAGGTTCAATGTACGTACCGATCCGCCTTTACTGTTTACAGTTATCACTAAAATCCTTGGCTAGCCCATCTATATACGAATTAGCATCGCGTACGTGATGGTTTGAAAGTGGCGAACGTTGCTCTCGCAATCGAAATAATTATTAGCGAGAGGGACGATCGATCTTTCAGACGAGATTTTAAACTACGAATATAATTTGTCAGGACAAGATTCGGGGAACGTTGCTGAATGATTGTTCAGCTGGAAACTAATCGACGAATAATATGATTGAAATCAAACCGTGTATATTTTAAAAATTGGCTAGGATTTCGCAAAAGCGATAGAAAAAAAATTCTGTAATTTTTTTCATTGGTACAATCAATTGATTTGTCATAACATGCATATCGATGAGATTCCTTCTGTATCTTCGTTCTGACATAACTCAGTGAATTCTTTGAAGGATTTGTCCAGCGAAGCGAGAAAATCCTGGCGATTAGCATCTAGCTTCTGGTTATTTTTGTGGATTTAAGGAGTGACGAATGTCCAACGGATAATGAGTATCTCGATCATGGGATTCGCTGAATCAAGACGAAAACTGCAACGATGACGACGAGGAAGAAAAAGTGGAGGAAGAAGAAAAGTGCAAAGGCAGCCAGGTTTCGGTGTAATCCGGGTCGCCTTACCTCCTTCATAGACTTTCCTGCAAAAGTCGAGAGGGAGTTCGTTGCCAGAGAGGATCCACTGACGTAATCTTCGAACAACGAACCCAACTCCAGGAAAGCGATCCTGTCGAAATCATAGGCAGACTTTTTGTCGTCTCGTCCTTGAAAAGCTTTCGCAATCCAAGTGACTTGGCAAACACGTTCAGGGTCCGCTCTATTATCTTCTCGGTGAATGAACTCTTAGCGAAACCAGACGAACATTTTTTATTGGTTTGAGAGTCTTGATTGTGTATGTGTATATATGTATGAGTCTGGAGGACCAATGGAAACACGGGCGTTAACAAATATCCTGTCGAAAAAATTGTTCTGCTAAACATTAAAAGTATATGTACATTTTAATCGATAGGAAGCTGAGAAGTTATTTCGCGCTGCTTTTATATCCTTTACCGTCAATCGTCTCTAAGTGGAAAGACGAATAAATGAAATACGACAAATCGACGAGATATTTGACGAACGTTTGAAGCAAAGATTGGTTTGATAATAATTGATTTGCCAGTTGGTATACATATATATTCACTGGTATAATCGTGGTAGTGGCATTGCGCGTAGGGTTTGAACCGTGGCGGGGGAAGGGGGGAGGGGAGTGGAGAAACGAGGGAGAGGAAGAGAGTAAGGAGGAGGAGGGAATACCGAAGAAGGAGAAAATGGAATAGGTGGTGGGGGTGGCCGTGGCGGGCTACAGGAAGAAGGACGAAGAAGACGAGGAAGGAGAAGCCGAAGGGAGACGACCGGCAAGTCGAACGAAGACGCAAGTTCATATCCAAGGAGATGTAGGACGATGGCCTCGAGTAACCTCCATCAAGGATGGTCTCCCATCCACCGGGGACTTCACTGTACATTCACACACCTTTCCTCGCCAGCTATGCGCGCTTCGATATCTTCCTGTAGCAAGCGGCCCCGATCAACTTTGTCGCGAAAAACCACAAGAACTCGCCAACAATCTCTACTCCCATCGTAATTTCTTGCATTAATGAACATTCCCTCCTTTTTCCAGATCCCATTCAATCTCCCTCCAGCCACTCGCTTCAGATTGCCCAATATTTCCATCGGAGTGACATTTTTTCAGGATTGTAAATCTCGTGGATCTCGTCGTGGGCGCGAATGAATCGGCTAAAATCTCTCGTGGCGTAATTCGACCTGCCTAAATGAAAGTGCTTTGCTTTGGCGCGTAATGCGTCTCCTCGACTGATTCACCAAGCCATCTCTGACTCAGAAAATCTCGAACCAATTAATATTCCCCGAAACTCGCGCGGTGATAGCCACTATATAATAGCCGGACGTTGGTGAGAAAAGAAGCACCGCGGTGTAGAGCGTTCGTGTGTCATCGACCTCTTGTTTTTACGCTTTACAATGGAAGTCGCGTCGTAAGGGAGTGGGACTAGGATGCTGGGCAACTATTTTCTACCTGTGCCCTAGGAAAAGGGGCGACAGGACAATAATACCAGACGCCCTTGAAATTCACCGCTTTGTATATGGTCGTGCCCTGACCAGACCGGTGCCCAATAATCCTCCATTAGGTTTTGAGGATTATCTGCTTCGAAGCGTGGAAAAAATTTAGCCGTAAAAAATCTCAAGGTCAATGTCTCAGTCGAGAAGCTGCCTTCGAACTACCCAATGTGAAATAGAGCTCGATTTGATTCGGGTGTGAAAAAGCGAAAGGTTTAAAAATCGAAATTAAATTGGAAGTGTATACAATAATAGAGCTGGAAAGTTTTCTCCAACTTGATGGCGAATCGATATTTGACAATGCTACGTACATCTTTGAAAGAAGAGCGAGGTGCACTAGTTACGCGTGACTGCGACTGCCCGCACATACGCATGCAGTGCACTCTACACTATGTAGTTATACATATATATAGCAGAGCTTGCCTTAACCCAGTGGCGATGCATGCCCAATGCCCATGGAGCGCGAATGCTTTTTGGGTCTAGGTCTACCGAGGGCGTTCACCCTACCACACCAATGCCGCCTGCGTTCTTAACACACTTGCCAGATATGCGTTAACTCTGTTGCATCTTATACTACACCCCCCCCCCCCCCCCCCACTCTCTATAAAAAGCATAGCCTGACAAATTTCACTTTTAATCCCCCGGAAAATCTTCCCTATACTTAAGAATACCCCCCTCTCCCTCTTTACCATGCACAGAGCACTCCCTTCGTCGCATTATTCTCTCTGCTCGAGCGAGATTCGTATATAATAGGCGAACATTGAACTTGCGAACAATCGATGTAATCTATATCTATATAGGGTCGGCCAAGTTTAATGTCACTCGTAGCGTTTGCTTTTGTGGATTCAAACATCGGCCCACACTATAGCTACCCACGCTCTCGACGGCTTATGCCTCGTGAAATTAAAATCTTTCGAGGTGGAAAACAAAAATCTAGCGGCGCGACGATGGATTGCTTTCGCGGATGGAAGATGCATTTTTTCAAATCTAGGCTTCTCCGGGTCGTTCACCTGAACGCTGAGCTGAAAACACTGCGGATCAAGTATGATTTCCTTCTTCAACGTACATATATATATATAGTATATCTAAGCGCGCGGGTGAAGCTTGTTGATCGAGACACGATTATACGCTCGCAATTAAACAAAATTGATCGAGTTATTTCGGTACAGGAGACAAAATTCACTCTCTCGTGTCCCTTGCGACTTTACAGTTACCAGTGTAGTACTTTCATTGGCGATGAACGGAAAAGTTCCCTAAACGCAATCGGGACTAAATGACGAAGCGTTACCGTTAGCCCTCGAGACGATCGCCGTTCTTGCGAGACGTCGAGCAAGAGAGATGGAGAGAAAAGGCGAGAGAAAGGGGAAAACGAAAGAGAGAGGCTGCTCCGAGAAGCTATGAGAACGTTCGACATGAATGGACGTAACGCCCAGGACCGTTATCGTTATCGCGTGCAGAGACTACTTTATTGGCCAATAGACATTCGATAAATCAATAAACGAATCTTCGCGTTGCTCGATTACGTGTGCAAATAAATAAATCAGCATTTGCACGTTGCAGAGACAGAGAGAGGAGGAAAAATAAACTAAATGTCATCGGGAAAGTCGATCGGGACACGAGGAACGATGAAGGATAACCGTTAACGTCACCGCAGGACCAAGGATCTAGCGCGAAGCTATATAGCATATATATAGCAATTTTAAAAAATCTCCGACGTCGCAACACGCGTGTTGAGTTTTTCCAATGAAGACGATCGATAGTCTTTTGGAGAGGACGAAGGTGGATTTGATCGAATCCCGTGTCTGCGTTGTTTCTAGGACCAGAAGCGAGCGAGTGGCGCAAAAACGATCGCAGGCGGTGTTGGCCGATCGTCGGTTTTCTCTTGTCGTATGCGTGGCGCGCATACTACACACGCAGCTATTCGCTGCACATGCAACTGCTCTCCCACCAGCAGCGCACCGTCTCTCTTCGCCTCCCTTTCGCGTCACACGTACGGACAGAAGCTCCTCTGTGTGCATCTACTCGTTCAGGAACTGCAATGCGTGACCTAGTGCCGTTGTCGGCGTTCTACCTTCGAACTAGGTCTTCGTCGTTCCCAACTCTGTAAACGGCATAGAACTTCCCCTCGCGCCCTCCTTCTCCATCCACTCGGCTGCAACCGGACTGGGACCCTTTCCTTCGATCACCTATACTTCTTTGTATTATACTCTATGTTATATATATATATATGTATGTGTGTGTTTATGCATATACTAATTGTTCTTCATCGCAAGATATTGCAGTAAATAAATAAATAACGCTGCAGAGGACGATGAATCCAAAAGTGGAGTTACGTAAGGCACTGTCCGAGATTCATGAAACGCCATTCGGATTCCGTTAGAAGCGGTTTGGTTGACGCGTGCGTATGTTTCTATGTGCGTATAGTAAGGTATCAAGCTGGGGTCAATGCCTCGTATGCGGAGCAGTAAACCTCGCCGACTTTCCGTATATGCTCGGGAGCCCCTGCTAAGATTCGAGCAGGTGCGATAAGAATGTGTTACGGGAATTTCCTTTTCTAAACGGATTCGCATCGGGTCCATGTCCTCTCTTCGAAGTATAGCAAGCAAGTATTACGATTGATTCAGGGATAGTTTGATCTAAGAGGGATTATAAGAGTTTCTTCATCAATTTGCTGGGAAATTTAATTTTACACAATTTTCAGGTTCATATGCAATACGAACAACAATTTTTTTTTTATAGTTTGAAAGACGATGAAACGTTCTCCAGACATTGCGATTGTATTTGTTATATATACAGGGTGGTGTCTGATATTTCGCGCGCGTGGCACGTGAGTTCTCGGGATGTTTCGCGAGTAGCAATGCTGAGGAAGCGGAGCGGTCGACGACCCCTGAAAATACTCTTACGCATTGTGTGCCACTTCACTTGGGTTCGGAGCAGTCGGAGCTCCGAGCGAGTGAGAACGAGCCACGAGCCTTCGGTCCGGTATTACATTATGGCCAACCGTAAGATTCCTCGCTATCTCTTCTCCCCTTCCATCCAACACTGATCCGGCTACACCACCTGAATCCCATAGCTATAACAGTACTCCCTTGACTAGCCTGCCAGAGATTGAGAGTGTCAGGGACGTACCGCTCGAATTTCAGGGGCCACCGCCCTCTCTCGATCAACCAGTTGTCCTTCGCGATGGAAAACCTCTGCTGCACGCCCTTCGCCTCTCAAATCTCTATCCCGACTTGCCCTACGATAACCCAGAACCGGACCTCCCGATGTCATCCTGGAAGATTATAGCTTCCAAACTGACAGGAACCTTCTGGTAAAGCTATAAAAGATTTATTCTACCCCCCCCCCCCCCCTATTCTACTCTTAAAAATATCTCCAGGATTCGATAGTGGTGGAGGACCAATATTCTAGAGGAAAATGAGATTATAAAAGCAAATCTCACGTAACGAGTGCAGATATATAGGTATATGCCGATCTAGGTGAAGCGAATTTTCCATAAACGACCTGCCCTTCGCGCAGGGGCGACATCGGCAGCAAGTAGCTAAGTAAACTAGTGCACCGGGAGACCAAGCACGCAATCACGACGCAAGAGAGTATTTTCAGAGGTCAACGAACTCGCGCGGCCATCTCGCCGTGTCTTACTTTGCGCTCATCTGCAGCTCGAGGGAAATCGGTCATTTTTCCATTTCCACGAAACGTCAGTGGAGAGCTTTGCTGTCTCGAAAGCGATCATCGCTTTCGTGCCTTTGCACCAGCCTAATCGTCGTTTTCTACTTACGCCGCGTGCTTCTTAATTAACCGAGCGATCTTGCCATTAGCATACCCAATTCCTTGATCCGCCAGGTCAAGCAAATTCTCCGTCAAACTTTTCTTTTTGAGAAATTTCCACGCTGCTTCCGGCGTTGACAGTGGCATTTCCGGTGTCAGCAGCAGCAATAGCAGCAGCAACAGCAGCAGCGGTAAGCTCAAGGTGAAGGTAAAGGTAAATAATGGCGGAGGTGGGAGCTCGCGAGAAAAGTGGCGATTTAGCGTGAGCGCGCGGCCCGATAACGACGAGTTAGCTAAGTAGTGCAAGCGTAAGAGTGGCCGACGCGAGAGGTCAGTAACCACTGGCGTTCCGTTCCGGTTCCTCGTTCTGCACGCCATCCACTTCATGCTCCATCGCAATTGCACAAAATCATTTCTTTTTCTCTACGAAAAATCGAGAATCTATTTTCTTCGCCCGCCACACACACGTGGCAAATTTTTATTCGAGCTTTTTGATCAACACCTGCATTTTAGTCCAACGCTCGATTCGCTCTCGAGATATTTTTGCAAGACTCTGGATAAATTTCATGCTTACAGGTGCAAGGCAGATGCATTGAAATTATTATGCACCCTGCTCGCATCGTCCTCCTCCTCCTCCTCCTCGTCCTTCTTTTCCACGGTGGGCGAGCACGCGCGCTCCTTTCCCAGCGCGAGCTTCCAAAAACGAAAGTGCGTGGACATGTTTTACTTTCGTTGGAACCGAAATTTCCAGACAGCTTTCGGGTAAGCGAAATGCTCATTGTTCCTAGATGGCTGGATAGATAAAGAGGAACGAGTTTCGTTTTCTCCTTACGAAAATAGAATTGACCTGCTGAAAATACGATAATCGATGTACACCGATTAGAACTCGACGAGGAGTTAATGGGATGTTTGCGCTGCACCGAACACGGGTAACCGGAACGGAACGAGCAAGCATCTCCACTGGTTACTGACCCGACAGGAAGTGCCTGCATGCGTACTTTTTATTTCTATCAGTTTTCATCAATTTCCCTTTTTCCAATCTTCGACGGATCCTTCTTATATATTTATTCCCTGCAATTATATATATATATATATATATATATATATATTACTGTTCGATGATAAGAGACACCGCGTACGATAATTGTTCAGCGCAACATAAGAGATGCTAGAACGCGGCTGTGCTTCTCGTGGTTAGTGACCCGACAGGAAGTAGTGGGTAGTCGCATACTTTTCGTTTCGATCGGCTTCTACTGCGTTCTCCATACCGATCCAGGTCAATCTCCGTGCAGATATGGAGCAGTTTAACTCGAGAGTTCATTGCTCCGTTGCAAACGTCTTATAGCAAATACTTATTCCCAGAGAGAGAGAGAGACCAGTCTCGGACAAAATCCTTGGATTTCGATTAATTTATTCCTTTTGCCATGCAAAATTCAGTTTTTTCCCCTATCTTCGTCGACACTGTCGAATCGCCTCTTTTCGGCGAACACGTGTCTCGTTTAAGGCGTCTCCGGCATCGAAGTCTCTCTATAGCGAATATATATCTAAAGTTTCGCACACGAAGAAAGCAGGAATCAACGATACGCGTGATAATTGTGTTAATTTTTAAAGCCGTACGTGTAAAAAAACTCCGACAAATATAACGGGGAATCGAGTTGCTAAATTTCAAGGAGAATAAAATTCGATACTTCTCGCTCGATTTTAATTGCATAATTTTTTTTTTCATTCCTATATTCGCCTTCGCCGGGAGTAAGTCAAAGTTAAAATCCAAGTGCCGAAATTTGTGCCCGAGGCAAGAAACCAGAGGTCATCGACACTCTCTCTCTCTCTCTCTCTCTCTCCCTTCTCTCGCCTTATCCGCAGAGTCGAAGCAAATGAAGCAATAAGATCTCCCATCGTGCCACGCGAATCAATTAAATTCGAGTCGATAATGGGGGATGACTATAAAAATTTTACACAGGAATTAGCAAATTTTCGAGAGAGTTACGTTTTTATATATATTATGTTTTGAACATTATTACCATCGCACGATCATTATTGATTCTATTAGAACGATAGGCAGAGATTTGTCAATTTGTAGAATAGGGAGGAGTCTTATTCAGGGCCTTAGGTCGAGCGTAGATCATTATCGGTCCGGGACGGAAAATCGAGTCTCCCCGCGACGAACAGATTCTCCGTCGTTACCGGTGCTAAGTATAAGTAAAATCCAGCAGCGATGGTGCCTCGTATTTTCGGAGGTCAGTAACCAGCAGCGGCACGAAGGCAGAAAGAGGAGGAAAGGGGACAGAGGGGAAGATGGAAAGAGACAGTGAGAATAAGAGGAAGGACAAGGGGTAGGGGAAGGGCACGCTGCTGGAGAGGGAGAGAAAGACAGGCGGAAGGAGAAAGACGGAGAGAGAGAGAGGAAGAGAAGAGCCTGGCCCCAGGGGGTGGGGATACAAGTACCGTTGCTCCTGTCGATGGGGAATGTTGAACACAGAACGAAACCAACGTAGCTCTGGAGTTTCAGCGAACCCAACACAGCAGGGAAAACATTCAGAAATTTATATACGAATAATATACAACACACATATATTAATCCCCTAATATATACATATATAAGAAAAACATGAAAGAACAATCTCGACCGGTCGATCATCGAAGGTTGCTGCTCGTCTAATGGATTTTTCAATTCCATTGGTATTTTTGAAAATTATAAGAATTTATTAAAATTTTTAAATGAGATAAGAGCAAAGTTTGAATATTGCAGAGGGAGATAAAGTTTTCGTGCTGTCACGGGCCATTATATACATATATATATATATATATATATATAGTTTGGATCGGGAATCGTTGGGCTGTCGGTCGGAGGAGGACTCAGAGGCGGCGGAAGAGGCTCTTCAGCCCCGACCCCCTCTCCATTCGTGAGGCCCCGCGCACACATCGCGCCGAGCCGAGAGACACCTAGACTCACCTTGCTCGCCGCGACCGTCAGTCCGAAGCACGCGGCCCCGCACGGTACACGATCCTACGTCAAGGACGGTGATACGGGCCCACCAACGTTCCTTTTTCTTTCTCCACACGATCGAGTTCAAAGCAAAGCAACTTAGATCGGACAGTGAGAAAGACGTGGTTCCTCTCCTACGATATTCGATCATTCGTCCATTCGCCACCCGTCGACCAAGCCGAATCAACTGTTCTGCCGAACGATCGGCAACCTGCCTGCCACCTTGGATCTCTACGCAATTTTCCAACCTTCCGACAATCCACTGTCATTCGCTGACGACACTCCACGTTAACTACCTACTCTTCAACGACAACCGGACACTCGGAGTTATTCTCTTTGGACCCGTGCACACACATACACATACATACACAAACATTCATCTCTGCAATTTGACATTTCGCGATTTTTTGCAAACCCTGTTACATGCGACCGCTGGCCACTCTACAGACTCAGTCTCCGTTTGTGCACAGTAGGAAACTAATACTGGAGATGTTAAGTGTCGTTTTATTCAGATACTAGTGTGTGACTGGTGTTCCATTTGTACTCAGGAGAGAGAATTTTTGTCGTTTTATCGCCAGCATTGAATTTTGCGCCTGAAACTCGGTGGTGCGTATCCAGAAAGGCTTTGCGGAGATATGTCAGTGACTCCGGCGAGTGAACTCAGGCAGTGGTCATAAAGGATCTACCGGCTCGAAGAGGAGGCCAAAAGGTATGTTATACGCACATACGCTTATCGCTTTTTTCATTATCTTTATAATTGAATCGCAAATATTCCGTTTTCTTCATTTATTTTATTTGCGATAATACTCGATCTTGTATAACATCAACGAGAAGGATCCGTAGTACTTTCGTAGGTATACGATTAATTAGTTGAGACGCATTAATATATTTTTCATAACTTCGACAGGGGAGAAAATCTATTTAGGCTGAATAAGAAAATTCGGTCAATTATTTATGATTTTCAGTGATAACTGGAATTTTCTAGAGTCTTCCAGCTACGTCATGGCCTGACATAGATTCTGAGCCGAAACAAACAAAACTCGTGCGTCACGTCACAACAAACCTACTACGACCCTGTTTCCCGCGAGATTCGTAAAAAGTGCTCGCTAAATAACCCATGCAATTATCGATAACATTGGCACTTTTCACAAATATCATCTGCGCGACCTCTCATCATTTTACCAGTTGCGCAACTCGTTCCTCGAGTCAAGTTCAAGCTTCGTGCCGTAAGAATAATTGGCGCTTGCTGATTTTATAACTTCCGTAACGAGAAGGAGCTCGCTGCAATAAAAAATTTTTATATATAAGAAGAAAAAAAAATACTTTCCTCTGCAGAATATATATTGAAATAAGATTAAAACAGAGAGAGAGGGGGGGGGGGAGGGAGGTATTGTGGGCTTATCTCGATGTGAAAGGATTTTCATCATCTATCGGTACCTTGAACTTTTTAGTACCCATGTATTACGTCAGGAGAGGGAAGAGCTCTTGAACTACGGAAAGTGTTTCTTCACGCTCGCTTCTCCGAAGTCTTTGGCCCTAACGGTACCAGTACCAAACTTCCAGAGAGTCCAAAGAAAAAAAAAACAACGGTAAAAGCAACAACGTAATTCCCAGAGTGTAGTGGAGAAGGTGTAAAATGCACTACTTGACCTTTGTAGATTCGCAAACTCCCCCGCGACGAGCGTTCGTGGAGGGGGGGGGGGAGGTTAAGGTTCGATACCCCCGTGACACACATAAAGTCATTCTTTGCAGTAGAAACTGAAATGAACGATGAATCAAAAGCTGAGGAGTACACAGCGATGAAGCAAAGGAACGATAGGGCCGAAGAGATTTTGGTGGATGAAATCAAAAGTATTTTCGAGAAGTGAAAGTGAAGCGGGTGCTATAGTTGGGGAATCAAAGATTGGTCCACCTATGCGGAAGACCCGTTTAACGAACGTATTTCCTAATATGACATAACGGTGTGCCCCGTTATCATGCTCGATTCGTGTTCACTCGTATGTGCATATGAAATTCGTGCAGGTAGATCCTTCGGGATAAAGGAGGACGACTGGCAACGGGATTCTTAGGCGATTGAAAAAAAGGAAGGAAACAGGAAATTGTTGGAAGCGTGAAAGGATTACTGGATAAAGAGACTGAAGGCAGGATGCAGGCTCCTTTTGTGCCGGTAATTCCCGGACATTTTTCTTTGCGAGCAAAATGTTTTCTTATATATATATATATATATATATATATATCTATATACAACTGCTAGCTCGATCCTTGGGGTCGGCTGTTTTTGATTTTGAGAACGGTATACGTGAAAGGGTAATGACGCCTACAGGTGCCTACTACTAATGTGACATAACGGTATTCGCAGACCACAGTTCGTATAGTCGCGGTCATTGCGACCTTGCGTATGTTAATGATTTTGGGGTGGGGGATGAGGGATGGGGGGCGGTCGATCAATTGGAACGGTCGTTGCATGTTCCAACGGCTCATAGCTATAGGATTAATACTTTCCTCCTGCGTTTTTTTCAGATTCTCCGCGATTCCATTCGAACCGATCGCGATTCAATTTATCTTTAACATTATTCTAAACTTAAGCACGGAGCAAATCACTCGAGGTTATCACTGGCTATCGATGAGTATATTAAAATACAGTTGATGTTTTTTTTTGTTCATTTTATACGATGAGCTATTTATATAATACAGTGCGGTGCTTCGCGGTATCAAAGCGCTGCTTTCTCTGTCATCGAGCGAGAAACAAAATCAGGGGTGGTCGATGACCGTGTCGTTTCTAGACCTAGCCTAGATTCGTACACCGCGGATAAATGGCGACGCTGAAAGTACCGTATCGCCATTTTCCATGCAAAATTGCACTTGTCCTGCGATTCCGCGATAATACATACGCCGAACCGTAAAGTATTACGCGCTACCGTAATGATGGCCGTTCGCAACGTACCCGGTGTCCCGTTTAGTATACGTGCCACTTTGCCGATACGCCGTGCTTACGCCGGTCGATCGAGAATCAAAAGAATTTTTGCCTCGTCGAAATCCAAAAGAAAACCTATTAGTCGTCTGCGGGAAGGAAAGTTAAAATTCGACTTTTTTTTTATCAGATCGGTATGCTGGGTAATGTCGAAGGGATGAAGGCAAAAAATTGTTGAGAGTATGGGGAGGGGGGATGATGGATTTGGTGCGTGGTAATTGATGTACCGGGTGTCCCGTGGACGGGGTAGGTGCGCGCACGTATGGAGCAAAGTACGAAGAGGAGTCAATGACCGTTCTACATTGACGCGCTGCGCCGGCTGAGTTGAGTAAGTCACGGGCCAGCCGTCAGCCGTGAGATTCCCTCCCTTCGGTTCACTTCGCTTCGCTTTAGCCTTGCTTTTACAGTGACGGCCATGAGCCCTCGCTTGAGCACGATCAACCTTTCATTGCGACCTCTCTCTTAATAATTCTTCAATATTCCACGATTATCTTCTTTACTCTGTCAAATATTTCTGCTAACCAATTACCAGTGTGACCCGAAAAAATATTATGATTATCGCAAACAATCTCGAATCTTATTTTTACTCTACTTTTTCAATTTGATCGATAAATTTCTATTAACTCTTTAAGAGTTTGATTTCAAGGCAAGTATACTATATATATATATATATATATTGTCGATGTATGGTAGAGAGTCGAGTGTGCGATATGTGCGAGGCACAGCGGCGAGTGAACGTTCTCATTCGTTATATAAGGTGAAAGGCGTCTGACATTGACATTGAAGCCGCGGCTACTCAATGCGGAAACGAACAAACTCCGTTATTTAATCTCTTTCACAACGATTACGAGTTTCAGAGCTTATCCAATGGAAGTATTTGAGAATCGAAATCACTTCCTGTATTTGAACAATGAGCCTAGCCTATCTCCGTCGAATTATATATATGCATGTATTCTCTCTCGCCGGAGCTCATCGAATCCAGCATTCTTTAATACCGAGCGATGCTTTTCCTCGAAAGCACTGTACAGTCGGAGTTTAGGCGAACAACTTATATATATATAAATGCAGCGTTCTAGAAGAAAAGAAAGTTTGACCTACCTCACTCCATGGTTACCCGTGCCCGCATACATTCACGTAACCGACAATCTTATCTGGCTTCTGTGATTATTCTCCTATACTATAATAGCATACGTATATACATATATATATATATATATTATATATATATGTGGTATATTCATTTGTACCATCGATGGATCGAGAGAGAAAGAGAAAAGATCAAGAGTGAAGGAGAGATTAACGAGGACGAGTGGAAAATGAAAATCGTTGAGCAAGAGCTAGACGAGGGGTGAGCGAGCACGAGAGAGAAAGAGAGGAGGGGGGGGGGGGGTGAAAATTCGGGTCGTTCCGCACGAATAGGAAAGATTTTTCATAGCGATCGGTACAGCGCGAGTATACGTACTAGTATAGAGTATAAGGATGCCGCGTGCCGGTTCGTAGCGCGAAGTGTGCTATTACAAAATGGGTTATGCAGCGCGCGAGAGAAGTCGAGTCAACAACCGGCAGCGACGGAACGGTGAACCGAGGCGGTAGCGAAAATGATATAGCGGTCGTCCATGACTCTCCTCCTGCGGCGCTTGCAGCCAAGTCGATCCGGGACCGCCAGAGAACGCCACTACCACCACTTTTCATTTTCCTCCGCGCACGCGGATCACGTGGCCCCATTGAAACGCCTCCTCTCCTCTCCCCCCTTCCCCATCATCCTCCACGACCGAGCAACACAGAGCATTCGCTCGACTCTCGTCGTACGAACTCACGCCGAGCATTGCCACTTGCATACTCGCCTCGCTCCTTGACCACTATCACTCTACTTTTCCGTGTCCAACGCATTATCAATCGCACCTTTCCTTCCCAAACAAATCTCGTATACTTGTATACTATAAGTGTAGCAATTTTCGAGTAAGAAATTAATGCTAGGATCGATACGAAGGAAGGTTGAACCTGGTACTCGTCGAATAGAACATTCTGGACCTAGCATAAGCCGCACGATAGTCCACCGAAAACGAATTCGGTTTTACTTTTGGCTCTGCAACGGTTCTCTGTATATATATATATATATACTATATATATACGCCCACACATACATTAACGCGTGCATAGAGTGGCCCACGTGTGTCACGCGTCTTGGCGTATTCGCGCTTTTACGAGGCTTTGGTCGTCGCTTACCTATACGGTACTCCGATACGTATGGGATAGGTACAGTTAGTCGAGTGACGCGGGTTCGGTTTCGATGGTAGAAAGAGAACCAGGCAGAACGACGTATCAGGGGCGGATTAGACCAGACATCCTGACCCCGGATTTTCTCTCTCTTCCACTATGGTGCTTAGATATACATAAGCTGTAGGAACTATAATTTCGCATCGCGAAAACTCATATCGTGTATAATAATAACATTGTTGCATTTGTTATTTTATCGCAGTGGGTCCTCACCGTTAGCACGTTAGAAATAAGGAAAATTCGTAGAAATGGTATTTTGATTTTTAGTTGTATGCAAGGGGGGGAGACTCGTTACTCAGTGCACCGTGCCTATGGCGTGGTCCAAGTCCAAGTCCAAGTCCAAGTCCAAGTCCAAGTATAAACCTCCAAGTGGGACAATGACCGGCAGAGACCTTCTTTCAGATCCGTGGCGAGAGAATGGAAGGTGAACCAGGAGAAGAAGGACGCGAGGGGCACGGGGCAAGCAGGAGAGGGGCAATCGCGAACTCACTTCGCTAATTCACTTGCTCGTCGCTTTCCGGTTTACATTTTACTAACCGCCGAGTACGACGGCCTTTAAAGCACCGTTCCTATCGCGAGAATCACTCGACCGAGTAGAAACCAGATTCAGATCGTGCACCCCATAGAAAAACCTTCTTATAGGAACGTCCAGCAAAATTTCCTCGACTACGACTAAAAAGATTGGAAAATTTACACTCTGTTTTGGTTCATTCAGCCCGGATGACTCTTCTTCTTCAGCGAGGGGAAGGGTAACGAGAGTTTTGGAAAATACGTTTTGCCAAGTTCTCGAGCGGTGTGACACGCCGGTTGTTTAAGAAAGGTCTGCACGTAAGAAGGTCGATGCTTTGCCAACTGTTGGTAGGGGTCGTTGAACCTTTATGCTGCTTTGCTTTGAACCGGGACATATTGCGTTTGAGTTTTTTGTAGAAAGTGCTGTTACCTCTCCGAGCGCCAACAAATGGAAAATCATTTCGTTGACCTTTGAGATTTGTGATAGGCGCACGTATACGTAATTGCTGCAGACGCTCGGCATCTTGCTGGATTATTCGAGATGATGCGCACGCGTGTCCTTGAATTGTTAAACAATTTTCAGTTACTATTTTCTAAGGTAACAGTTATAGTATAGTTACGAGAGCGACACGGGGTAAAGGACCTTACGCCATGAAGTGCTTCGATCCAGATGGCTTCCATGGAAACAGCATTTCCGGTTTACATTTGGTTTTCTATTCGCTCTTACTGTTACGCGTCCGATTAGAAACCTTGCGATTTGCTTTCCAGACTTTTGCCAGGTGGATCCCTTCACTCAACAACGAAGCTCTTTCCCTTTTGCGTCCTTCGCTCCTTCCATTGAACGCAAAATGTATATTTTTTACGTTTTCCAGGTAGGTTATATCATTTAACCTCAAATACTAGTCTAGCGTAAGGTGAGATGAAGTCTATTTTATCATTGGCTGTCCTATCGATTTTTGCACCGAAAAAATGGTCCACCGATCGGGAGAGAGGGAGAGTTTGGCAAGAAGCGTAGATATAGTAGGATTAATATATCTGGTACAGTCGTTCCTTTACGGAAGGAAAAGATCGATGACCCCAGGACGTATCTGGGTTAGTAGTCGTCGCCGATTCACGCGGAAACTTCTTCACTAGGAAGACATGCCATGGAAATCGCCAAGGTTAATCGCACTCGAAAAGTGAAATTCCAGATAAACTCGACTGGCTAAAAATTTCGTCACTATGCCGAAAGTTCGATGAACCCTTGCACGGGTCGATCATCGTTAATCCGAATTTTCCTCGGACAGAAGAGGATAATTCCTCCTAAGAGGGGTTTCCTTTGGTGCGCAACGTACGATATACATATAAAAATACGCGATACACGAGTGTTTGGAAGCTTGCTGGAAAATTGACAGAAATGTAGGATCTGGAATGATTTTGAATGGGCTGGGAAGCTGGGTTGGTCGTTGCTTCTTCGCTTCCAGTAGCATTAAAAGTATCACGCGCCGAGCGAATGACTTGTTTGCGAGCGCGGTGGATTTCGCTCACGTAACCTTGCAAAGATAGGATCAAGACCGGTCTTCGGGATTAGGATCGTGCACGGCGAGGTCGTTGACCCGCTAGGCTAAAGTCGGCTGATGTGCGTACGCAAAAAAACCAGTCATGGATATGACTTTTGGCAAAACGATCGTGACTCAGTCCCTCGTTCCTCTATGTTTTCCCCAAAAGTTCAATGGCCGCCCCGCGATGCTTTTCAACAAATTCCCTTTCGGGGAATTTCATTATCACAGTGGTAGCGCCAGGGTTGAATAAGTTAGCGAAGCTGCTAATAAATCTCTGCGTGCCATCCTCGCAAAGTTGTGCAAAGAATTAAAGTTGGAAACGATCGGCGCATGCATTTTGTTATCGCGCTCGAGGTCGGAGGGAGGGAAAGAGATGGGTGATTCGTGTTGTGGCATGGCCGAAGCACCGAAAGCAACGAGGGAGCAAGGGATGGTTGAAACTAAAAGCGAGGGGAGTTGGTGGAGTGCGCGAGAAAGCAAGAGGAGAAAGTTGGGACGAGGGTGGAACAGTGGGGTTGCGGGTCGAAAAGGGGTAAACGATAGTGAAGGGAGATATGGACGGTGCTGGAGAGTCCACTGCACATTTTGCGATAAAAAGAAAAACTGTACGACAAATTTTCTTTGCCAAAAACTTTCATATATATATACATCTAAGCGTGTATACGAGGAAAGGAAAAAATTCGAGCGATGATCCGAGAGTTTGGGAAAAAGAGTCGGGAGGAAATATTTTCAACGTTTGCTGCTCGAATTGGAAAACGGAGGAGAAAGAACGGAGAGCACGGTGAGAGAGAAAGAGGAAGGGTTGCATGCAGGGGTAAAAAGGAGCGAGCGAGACCGAGAGGGAGTTGCATTGAGCCGAAGGAGAGGGAGGGGGAGAGGCGAGGGTGGAAGGTGGGGGGGGGGTGTCGAGCGAGCGAGAGAGTGCGTGGCGTGGAGAAACCGAGCGTTGTCGGATAATGACAAAGGGGTAGAGGATAGTAGACTGGCTAGGATAGAGGGAGGGAGGCAGAGAGGACGAAGAGAGAGAAGGGGGGAGAGAGGACGAGTAGGACGGTGGAAGTGGAGGGAGTAGGGAGTAAAAGAGCGAGGAGGAGAGGGAATTTGCGGAGGATGAAAAGAGAGGGTAGACTCTCCGGCAACGGGTCGATTGAAAGCGCAGCGCAGAGAATGCACCACCTCTGCTCTAGTCTGGCAGCTTGCTGGCGCACACAGGGAAAGGCTGGCGTGTGTATGCGCTCGCCTCCACCAATACGAAGCCACGGGGAGGACGAGCCAAGCCGAGTCGCGTTGGGCTAGGTCAGGTCTACCCGAGTTCCCCACACACTACGTAAACGCCATCCGCGGAATTCGCGCGGACCACCCTTCCTGGCGAATCTTCGCGTCGAGAATCTCTTCGAATTGACAAATTCAAATTCGCGCACTGACCCAACAAAAATCTCGTGGACCTGCACAGTTTACGATATTCGCGCGCACGAGAAACGCCCTTGCCGAGACGCGCCCGTCCGTGTGCCGCTGCTGGTAAACATCGCAGCCTGTTTCTTCGCTTCTCTCTCTCTCTCTCTCTATCTATCTATCTCTCGTTGTTCCAGTGCTTCCAGAGAAATCCTTCTCTCTCTCTCTCTCTCTCTCCCCTCTCTGGATTTAGTGCAGTGGGAGTTATAGGAAATAGCGAGTTCTTACGGAGACTGGATAAAAAAGGCCAAAGTTTCCAGGAGGGAATATATTATAAAAGCGAGGGGAGAGTGTCGACCCGAGGCAGGAGGTCGAGAATCGGCCAACGACAGTTCAGCATCCGTATTCTCGCTCGATATGTCCTGATGATCGATAAGTGGCAGTGAATAGTGCGTGGGCGTCCTGCACGAAACTGGCAGCGATCGGTTTTACCGACCTTTGCCGATTCATGTTGAGGGAAACCGGCCCGCGAATCCCGGGGCAAGCCGGGATGCCGGTCTCCCTGAGGAATCACAGGATCACGCTAAGGATCTTCCTCACCTTCTCCTATCGATAATCACGCGGGCTGTAGGCCTACGCCAGTCCTGTACGTAATACAACTGATTTTTCTCTATTTCACCCAGAAACATTCTTACTGCGAAGTAAGAATTTTCTCGCTGATATACAACAAATTATAGTTTTAACTTACGAAAGTCTTTGCCTATGTTGCTATTTTAAAGATGATCAATGTGCAAGTTTTTGCCTCGAATCGTAAGAGTACAGTGTTAAAGTGTATAATCTCTGAAAGATAGAAATCTCTGTTAAAAGTGCACGGGCGGCACCAAAACATTGCAGTGTCCTTTCCGTGGAAATCGATTTTGTCACGACTCCAGTATTGCACGCGTTTCGAGTGTGGTAAAATTCTCTCCTTGCGATGATCGTTCCCGAAGCATTGTTACATTGCACCGTTGCGAGAGTAATAGTGACATAGTAAACGCAAGGAAATAATTGAGCAGCGTTCCGAACGAATTAAAGTTAAAAGCTATTGGTTTGAATGCAAAGTGTCAGAGGAGTGTAAAAATTGCGCAATCGGACTGCTCGATAACAATCGTGTCTATTATTATGAAAGATTTGTAAGAAAGATGTATCGGATGTTCGAGTA
This sequence comes from Prorops nasuta, assembly GCF_024137725.1. Taxonomy (NCBI): domain Eukaryota; kingdom Metazoa; phylum Arthropoda; class Insecta; order Hymenoptera; family Bethylidae; genus Prorops; species Prorops nasuta. Next base: position 57,706 of record NW_027116922.1, read on the forward strand.
GCGACATAGTTTTGCACGGAAATCGAAATTATACGGGAAGCGAAAAGCTTGGCAATGGCGTGGGTGGGCTCCCGAGTTTATACCACCCTCTATTCCCTCCACTCTCCACCCCTTATCCTCCTCCCTCCACCGCACAGTCGATCAATGCGTGGACGGGTTTCACTTTCGCGGTGTTAAAGTGTTGCTCCACCGCAAATTGAAGACTGGGGGTGATTTTACCATTCCATCTTCTCCCACGCTTTTCCAATTTTAGCAACAATCAATGACGACTCCCGTGTCAATCAAACGCAATAAATTTTCTTCGTAGGAGTATGCCAAGCAATATATGCATTTTTATCGATAAAAACCAATGCTTCGTTCTTCGTGTGTGAAAATAAGTTTGCAAGATTCTAGCAGAGTCTCGTCGTATAAAAACTGCTTGATATAGGCGATGAGGAGCTTGTTAGGTGACCTGACTATCGAGGGTATGGCTGGATGAACGCTCATCTGGGATCACTCCGTTCTTAATGAACTATATATATATATATATATATATATACATATAGATTCTTCGTTAATTAGCATAAAAAGAAATTTCATCAATGTTGCAATGATTTTTTGTTACAGCAAAGAATGGAGGCTAGCGAGTGGGATCCCGCGACCTTGAGGGAGGAAGAGTTCGAGCAACATGCCGTGTACTTGGTACCGGACGTGGCAGTGTCACCAGGTGACACCAACCGAGCCGAGGCGTCGCTGCCAAGGAATCTGGTCTTGAAACCCTCGCAGGCCGTCAACGATGTACGTTCTTCCGCGAAAGAATCCTATCTCGAGAACCCCTTGGTGAGCGGGTGTCGCGAGCAGCGCGATGAACTAATCAATTATTCCCGTTTTCACTCACCATCACTCTTTTATTTCTTTGCATCAAACCCCTACGCTCACCTTTCTCTCATCGTTAAAGAAATTCTCATTTTATCAATGAATAAAATAGCACACACAACTCCCTTCATCTCTCGTTCAAAGTTTTCTCTTGTCAAAATCGCTAATCAGCTCATTTCTCAATAATCCCTAAAGACCATTGAATTGACTCGAGTTTTAATTTGATTTTCTTCTGCTTTTCTTTCTTCCAAAGGCATTGAGCGTATGGAGCACCAGCTACATTCCGAAGGGAACTCGTTTTGGGCCTCTAGTGGGCCAGGTCTATACGAAGGATTCGGTCCCAACGGATACGAACCGGGAATATTTTTGGAGGGTGAGTTGAATCTCGTTGTAATGGACAGGCCTTAGTCTCGTAGGGTTCACGCTTATCACGAGCTACGCGTTCGGTGATAAAGAGGGATTGAGGGAACACGAAGGAGAGGAGGAGGGGAGTGAAGCCCGCCAAGACCAGAAACTGGTTTCAGAGCTAGCTTTATGGCTAGCGAAGCCATTGATGCCTCGTAACTCATCAAATCATTACGATGGAATTTCGAATTCGCACTTGTGTATAAAACCCGAGGATATTCCATTAGTAAATTATTGGGTGGAATAATATTTCTCTCCTCTTTCTCTCTGATACGTGTATATAATTATTTGAAGAAGGCAAAAACGCGTCGTGCAACGTATATAGACGCGTAATAATTGTTTGGTGATTGCAATTAACAGGTGTACAAGAACAATGAATTGTTCTATTACATCGTCGGGTATGACGTCCAAAAGTCAAACTGGATGCGCTACGTGAAGCCAGCTTACTCATCCGAATCTCAAAACTTGATAGCGTGTCAGTACAAGGTAAGAAAGCTGCAGTTCCCCTCAGCTTGACCAATTAATTTCAAATGCCCGTTAATTAAATTTTATTTCGTTTGCTCGCAGATGAACATTTATTTTTACACGATCAAGCCGATACTTCCTAATCAAGAGCTTCTCGTGTGGTACTGTAGGGAATTCGCTCAAAGACTAAATTACCCATCGACGGGAGAACTAATGCTTCAGAGAATACGTAAGTTTACCGATATGAATGCTTTCTGTAAAAATACACACAGCCACGAACATGCGAGCTTATCCAATAAAAACATTGGAAAATAAGTGGAAATATTTTCTAGTTTACGAAAGGCGTTCGCAAATGACTCCGACGGACGGTTCGGTAAGGTCGGACGAGGGCTACCATTCGAATTACCATGACGAAATTCTGACGCCGCCCGAAGAAAGTAGCGAGTCCGACTCCGAGAACAACTACGTGCTGGACTTCAGTAAGAACTCAAAATCTACCATTTGCAGCAACGAGGTGTTGATGAAGCAGGACAGTGCAGTGACGAAGAACGAGTACAGAAAGGTGAAGATAAAAATTTCAAAGACTTATGGGAATCTGTTGGCAGCGAAGAGCATAGATGGCCAAGCAAAGGACAAAGAGCCTGAGGCATCGTTGAGCAGAGCGGTGACACCGGAAGAACAAAAATCGGTGTCGCCGATAGTTTTGCAGAAGAACACCGTACTGTCTAGCATGACCGAGGACGAGATTCCAGAGAAGGTTCAAAAACCTTTCTACGAATCCGAAGTGAAAGGTGGTCTTCCAGTCTCGGTGAGGCCGGCCTACCTGCCCAACCCGAGCAGCTCCATTTTGGAGAACATCCTCCTACGTAATAGCACCGATAACAACAATAACAATAACAGCAGCAACCACAATCATCACCACAATGGCACTCAGCATCACTTGCAGCATCACCAGATCCATCTGCAGAACCACGTGGACTCTGTTACACCCCCACCGTCCAGTCCTACGGAACTGGCGTATTCCTACAAAAAGTCAAATCATTACAGCAGCATGCTACCATGCAGCCCCGACTCTAGCTCGAATTTACCGATGCAGACAGATGCCTGTGTCAATTCCACCAGTGGAAATGGTCCCATGCCTCTGCACAGTCCCACCAGCAACTTGCACTCAAGGTTAGATTTCGTTGAATCGAACCATCGTCTCTGTATACAGCTCTTTTTCTTCCTAACCAGCCTATTCATTTATCTTCTTTCTAGTACGGGGAATCTGCACTCGAGTACTTGCAACGGTAACAGCAATTTGGGCCAGAGTCATCCCGGTGGTATTCACTCGTCGAACAACGCGAGCAGTTTGCACTCGAGCACGGGCGTCCTGACGTCCAGTGGAATTCTCACATCGACCAATAACTTGCAGCATTCTGGAGCAACGACGACCAGCGATTGCCACACGGCCAAGAGGAAAAGCAAGAGTCCGTCACCGGTGGCGAACCCCTCGATAGCCACTACGTCGACTTCCACGATACTCTACTCCAGCAACAACGGTTGTCAAATCGAGTCGAGCTCCATTTATCCCGGTCCCGTTGTCGCTGGTGCTCAGAGTGTATCTCCCATTTCACCCATACAATCACCGTCCTCGTATTCGTACGGACTCTACCATCAAGGCTCCACCCTGCACCACAACGTTACGCCTCTGTCGATCAATTGCAGCGCGTACTCACCGACGCCGAGCGGCAACTCCGTCTACGAAAGACAGGACGGTCGAAGGTTAGAGGCTGCTACCAGTAGTCATCAGTTACCGACTTCGTCCACCATGCAAATGGACGACAATCAGGCACTGATCGACGGTACCCACAACCTTCACCTCGGTCATCATCCAGGACTGACCATCCATGCGAATCCACCATCCCTCAATAGATACTCGCCAGCCAGTTCATTGTCCCCGGATGATCATGCCTGTTCCCAAAGTGGTTCCCTCAGTCCCAGCTCCCAGGGATCAAGGGGATACCGATCCCTGCCCTATCCGCTCAAGAAGAAGGACGGTAAGATGCACTACGAGTGCAATGTCTGCCGCAAAACCTTCGGACAGCTCTCGAACCTCAAGGTCCACCTCAGGACGCACTCTGGCGAACGACCGTTCAAGTGCAGGGTTTGCACCAAGAGTTTCACCCAATTAGCTCACCTCCAGAAGCATCATCTTGTACACACAGGTCAGTGTTTCCCTCGAAGCACAAAATCTGTTTTCGATCGACCAACGGATCTCTGTAATCGAGATGTTTTATTAAATTTGTTACGCAGGCGAAAAACCACACCAGTGCGAGATCTGTAAGAAGAGGTTTAGCTCGACGTCGAATCTCAAGACTCACCTGAGACTGCACTCGGGGCAAAAGCCTTACGGTTGCGATCTCTGCCCTGCCAGGTTCACCCAGTTCGTTCATCTGAAGCTGCACAAAAGACTGCACACGAATGAGAGGCCCTATACTTGCCAGGGTTGCGACAAGAAGTACATAAGCGCCAGTGGCCTCAGGACTCACTGGAAGGCGACCAGTTGCAGGCCGAACAACATCGAGGATGAGCTCGCGCTTGCAACTGCGGTTGAATCTCCTACCTATTACGAGTATGGTCCCGATATGAATGTTGGTACGTTCCATGAAGATCAGTTAAAATAGTCAATATGCGGGCACGCATGTGTGTGTGTGTGTGTGTGTGAGGGGGAAAGAAAGAAAAAAAGTAAAATTTTGTTTAACACGTAAATGTGTTTGTTTAAAGGCAACATGCCGAAAGACTGCGAGCTGGAGCATATGGAAAATTACGAGAGACACGGAAATTCTCATGGACCCCATTCCACGTCGCTACACAATCTAGACAATTCCGTGGGCAGACCAAGCGTGATAGAGACGTCACAGCCGCACATAATCGAGTGTACCTAAAGGTAGCAAGGGGTCCCGGAAACTCCTCGCTTCTCAGCGCAAAATCCAACCGTGGAAACTTAAGCGAGTTGCACGCGACGAATCTCCGTTCTTCGTCCCAGAGTGGCAGAAGGATCGACAAATACTCATTACTCGTTATACGCGGCTACTCCGATAGATCATTTTCCATCGCGACGACTAGAATCTACGATAGGCGATAAGATGATACGAGCACAAATCGAGACTACTTCATTCGTTGCAATATATACTTCATTCGCTATATATAGTATAATATACTTTCTTGCGCGTCGAGTCCCCGAGGAAACTATCACTTGTTAGATATTGTTGTTTTGTTGATAAGTCTTGTAAGCAAATGTTTTAAATGCTTGTACATATACATATATATGTATATATAATTGACTCTGTTGACTCGTTAATGGGACTTTGTTTTTTAGAGGTACAACCTTTGCTTAAGGCAATATAAGTAAGCATTGGACGAGGCTCGATCGAGCCCCGTTCTACATAGCTTTTGTCCTATTGTTCTATAATTCTAATCTAAAACCATCGAAGGCATTCCAATGCCCTATTCAAGAACGTGCTAGTAGAAATATACGTACGAGTAAAATAACGAAGTCGTCAAACTGCCACTCTGCAAGAAAAAGCAAATAAAGAAAAAACGAATTTTGAGAAGCACCGAGATCGTTTCGCGCTTCTCGAAGGTCGATTCACGGTCCATCCAAAGAGGTCGACGGGAGAAATGCCGGAAAATTGGAGAAAAAAAAATCCTCCATAAAGAAAATCTCTAGTTTGCTATTAGCGATTTCTTTCATCTTCCTTTATTCTTTCGCTGGTGCTCTCGGAGGATCCGGCGTTTCTTCCTAGACCTTTCTTCGACTATTGTCGATAACGAAATGGCGGATTTTGTCGGCACCCGCCAGCATGTTCAGTAGAACGCGAGCAAATCGAAAAGTTACGCGATGAACAACCAGTGACGACATGACTGCAACTATACGAGACCTGTACCTGTAAATACTAACAATACTATTAATTATTCAATAATTTAAAAGATAACTTAAGAAACTCTAATTTATAAATATCTTTATACATACATATATATATATATATATATATATATGTAACGCAATTGAAGGAAGAGGTAGGCTGCGCTCTGCGATAGTTCGGTGCAAAGCTTCCCAGTTAGATAATTTATTACAAATCTTTACTATTTAACTGTCAGAGCTTTCGAATAAACCTCTAAATTCTTAAGCACCTTCCCCCATTCGCGATTAATTAGAATTTAAATTTAAATTAAAAAGAAGGAAAAAATTATATCGACGTTTCCTTGTTGCCACGACGACTCTCGTAGCAATGACGAAAAAGTCTTTTTATATCCGTTCGTGGAGTGGTGCTGTAAAACCTGCAGATTTTGTTCAATTCAACAATCTCGAAATTATCTTCCAGCAGAGTTTTTCATTTCCACTCCTCGTTCGATCCTTTGCTTTTGCATTCTTTGTGCAATTTGAAGCTCAAATCTCTGTGCTCAAATATATATTCGATCGCCCCCATCCCCTTTCTTTCTTCCTTTTATCTCACAGAAGTAGCTCCCTACTCTCGTGACACATTTGCGAGGATCGTGCACAAATACTCGCTCCTAGAATGATCCTGCAAAGAGAAAATCATCAGCGATTTCAGTATTGGAGAAAAAGCTTTTCTCGAAAAATTATTATTATGTCAGCCGAGATTGGGATAATGCGATATCGCAATACAAAAATCACGAATAATGCAATCTGCGTGAGACAAACTTATACACAAATATTATGCTACATGCAGATTTGGTTCACGAATTTCGAGAGTTAAGGTAATCTAGTCAAAGTGTCCAGAGAATGTATCTTAATCTGATCGTACTACATACTTGAATGTGTAAACTTTTATAATACGATTGGCATAAATATTACCTTTCGAAGGGAAAAAGTATTGCAAGTTCCTCACGCAGTTCATTTTGAGTATTTTCGTCCTTTTTTTGCGCAATCCATTTGTTATCCTAATCGACCATTTACTTGCGTATATGTATATTTTATTATATTCTTTCGATAATCATCGACACTCCCTCTCTATACTTCCACTAATTTTTAAGTAATATATAAAATGACTTGATCGATGTCATTCTAAGCGCAGTCTACCACAGAGAATAAGAATTCGATTTAAATCTTTACCGATCGGAGATTTGGGTTTCGAAAAGCGCAGGTGACCAAAATCTTGGCACACCGATCGGTGAAATAATATATATATATATATATATATATATATATATATTTAATAACGTATCGCAGATTGATATGCAATATACATTTTAAATCTCTAATGATTCTTTGACAATTGGAATTGAAATTGCCCGTTACGATACTCGAAGCATCCTCGATTAAAATGTTAGTTCAAGCACAATTTTTTAATTTTATAAATCAACAAACCTGCATCGTTAATCTGTTATCAGACATTTTATATTAATCTGTCGAAACGTTACAGGCAACGTGGATGAATCAGGCATATTATGGGATGCCGATAGGCTAAATAAGAAAAAAATATTAATGTACGCTATAATAGCGATGATTCGTCAATGAGCCAAAGGAACAAAAGTAATTGCAAAGTCTTGAGAATCCAAAAAAACTTAGTATTTAATGAAAGGTATAGGCACAAAATATCAGAGAAAAAAAAGCAAGTTAACACTAGAAAGATTTGTCTTCTTAGGAATCGTTATGTGTATCAATTGATTATTGTTTACTAAGTTTCTTAAAATTTTCGACTATTGCGATTACGATTTTTCTTGTATACGCAAAAATTCTATAGATCACTGGAACGTGTCAGAATTGTGGACCCCCTCGACTGATACATATGCTACATCTTCAATTATGACACTGCAAGAGGTCTAATTCCTGCGTATATAATTTGGATCCCTAAATTGATACTGAAAACAATATATGCTTATCTTACATGCATCACACAATTCTCCTACTGTAGAATATTTTTACTCGTAATAATTATTTTATTGACAGTTGAAGTTTTATTGTTCTATAAAATATATATTCATATATACATATATAAATATACGTACACGCATATATATTTATTTTTCATGAAATCTGCGTTTTCAGTATTGTTTTAGAGTTCAATTTGTCGTTCCGTACATTGCCTCGATACCCTGCATTGCCTGCACTACTATAAATATAAAGAACGCGGAAAAAAGGAAACCTAATGATTAGGTTTAAATTTCAAAGATTAAGGGAAATTGAATGATTATAGCAGTAGGGAGAAAAGTAAAGGAAGAGATTGTGTAAATACAAGTATGGCAAAGTAGAAGCAAAAACTAAGAAAGATAATGTCTAACGCCTCGGCAAACAAAAAAGCAATATTTAGTTCTTACCATTTCTTAATAATTAAATGATAACTTCAACTGTACTGTACACATATGTACACGATCGTACGTATTTAAACGACTATAAATTAAATGTTAATTATCCTTACACTTCGTAAATAGTAAATTGTTACGCATTTATTATCATTACAATTATTGAATAGGTAATGCTCAATTAGCATTTGTTTCTTAAAATAAAGAATAAATATATGGCTGTTGGATATTTATCTGCATATATAATTTCTTCCCTGGAGAAATCATTCTTTCTAAACTTTTTTATCATATATTATCTAACTTATATGTTATTTATTGTCTTATGAGAAAAATATATCAAGTTTCGATAAAAATATGAACTCGAATTTCTATAGAGCCAACAAGGCGTAATTTGTAGCCTATCTACGAGTTCATAAAAAATGCTAGGACCGCAATGATGCTGAGGCTGAATAAACAGAGTATACTCAGCGCCTACAGCATAGCGTATCCGTGTGTGTGATCCATGTGGTATGTACATACATATGTATACCAAATACCAATCCCTTAAATAGTTTCACTTCGAGAGTAATATAAATTATTCAGGTTGATATTACTGGCGCCATCTATGATTGTGCCAAGGTATTGATGGTGAGTACTGAAATGACCGGAATATATGGCATCCCTTGATGCATTTAGGAACCGCATTTATAAAGCCCCACACCATCAGTAACCCAAGACGGAAAAGTGCGTTTCAGCATATATTTTTTATTCAAAAAGACTTTAAATTTTATTATTTAAAGTTTTTCAATCCAAAATATATGTTAACTCGCGCTTTTTCGCTTGAGTTATTGATGATGACTGGTCCTATAATGCGGTTTCTAAATGCATCAAGGGACGCCATAAACATGCCGGTCAGTGTTGCCAGTACTGAAAACCTATATTTTACGTGACATATATTATAGAGTTTTAGTATTTGCAGACCGCAGTTAATAATCGAATGCAACTGTAGAGTATACGTGAGCAGCAATAAATAACTTCCACTCTTTCTTTCAGTCCTGTCTCTAATACAGCACTGTGCGTGCAGTATAATTTAAAATAACAAACTTTGCAACAACAATGGTTGACTCTGACTCAGATGAATACAGCGATTCCGATCAGGAAGTGAGTATATGATTTTTATCCTTTGCAGCAATAAAATAATTTTCCTGAACTTATAATAAAAACTATATACTTCTGGACTTATTCTGCACTTTCTAACCTCAATTATTCATATGTTTAGTTGCAAGTAGCTTTTGAAAAAGGCTTGTTAAAACCAGGATTAAATGCCATTATTGAATCGACCAAAAAAGTACACAAAAATAAAATCGTAAGTAAGTTTCTGATAGAGCAATGTAAATTTTATGTATTTTCACCTAATCGTATACTCTCTTTTTAGTCTGCTATGAATCGAAGATTAACTGAAATAAGACAAAATTTACCTTGGATAGAAAGGCTAGATATTGTAAATCCACCTGCACCTTTGGCACCAGAGTTGGCTATGCAGATACAAGAACAAGAGGTCAGACGTGCTAAGCAGTTGCAGGGTAATAAGAAACTGCCACAATTTGACCCAGCTGAAGATCCGGTATTAAATGAATTTAAGCGAGAAACAATGTTCCATCGTCAAGCACAGGCTGCTGTGTTAGAAGGGGTAGAAAGATTAAAGAACTTAGGTATACCAATTATAAGACCAGAAGATTATTTTGCAGAGATGGCAAAAACAGACAAACACATGCAAAAAGTCAGAGAGAATCTGATGAAAAAGCAGGTTATAGCTCAAAGGTCTGAGAGAGCTCGACAACTGAGAGCTCAACGGAAAGTAGGCAAACAAATGCAAATAGAGGCTACATTGAAGAAACATGCTGAAAAGAGGAAAATGCTGGAAGAAGTTAAGAAATTTAGAAAAGGCAAGAGACAAGATCTCGACTTTTTAGATGATAAAAAATCAAAAGGTAATAATTCTGACAAAAAGAAGATAAATCGAAAAGCTGAAGCTAAAATGAAAGCAAAAAATCAGAAGTTTGGATTTGGGGGTAAGAAGCGTGGCAGTAAAAAGAATACAAGGACCAGTTCGGCGGATATGTCCGAATACAAGCAATCACGTAAGCCTGGAATGTCTAGAAAATCAGGAAATGCAGCAAAAGGCAAGCAGAGATTAGGAAAATCACGCAGGGTGCAAATGAAGGCGAAAAGAAGGTGAAGGAGATAAAAATAAGAAATAATTGTAAAACATGAATGGTTTGACTGGCGATTATTTGAATAAATTGTTTTAATTTTTAAATATAATAGAGTCTTTTTTATTATATCAATCGTTAGAGTAATTTCATTGATGAAGATAAAGGGTAGAGGGGATATTGTCAATATAGGCAGAAGCAAATATAATGGAAGGCTTATACAGGTACATGCATAGGAATACGGTTACAGCGTACATTACAATCGTTCAAGCTTCCTCTTCGGTTCGGTGCTTGTATCCGAGATTCCTGTGTGGCCAGTGCGCATAATACATATGCATCGGATAGCCGAAAACGTGCCTTGGCAAGCGAAGATTGAAAATTTGTTCGCGAGCAGTAATTTAGCGCGTGCACACAGATCGCTAGAGAGATGTACCGTGCATGCACGCATACGTTATCAGGTGGAACGAAACAGGCCAGAGGATCTGGGGTAACAATGACAATGGTGGTGAAGTGTATATGTGTATTTGTTATTGACGGACAATAATACAGCTCTCGCGGATGGAGTTGCATCCATAGGGGTAGTTCCACCCTCTCTTTCTCCCTCCCCTCCTTTCTCCCTACCAGTGTATGTTTTTGCAATAGCCCCGGGATATTGTATTTAAATCCCACGGTACTCTCTCATTGTTCTTCGTTTTCGTTGATATGGACACATGGATGTTATGGGAATCTGCAACCCGGTAACAGCTGTTTCCAAAGACTCGTTCGATTTTCACCTTTTTCTGGTGATTCCATCAATTACTCATGTGTTTTAAGGATGAAAACTCACGATACTCCTCTTGGCCATCTATCGTGTAAAATGAATCCGAAAATATTTGTTTCAATCTGATGTAAAAATAGTCACTGAAAATAATGACGAAAGATGCCCAGCTAACTCGTGCCAAACCGATAATTTGAAGAATAAGATTACTGTACACCAATTATTTTCCTATCTTTATCCAAAACGCTATTATATACAGATAAAAAAATTGCTTATTTTAAAGTTTTCTATTGGCAAACAAATATCTTTAACGGCGTCTGACCAATATAAAGTTTCGAGTCGAAGAATTTTTAATTCTTAATAGCTTTTTAATTATGAACTAGATATACCAATAAAAAAATAACAACAGTTTTATCTTTAAAATCGCGTGCAAGCTCTCTTTCTCTTTCTCCCTATATATATATATATATATATATATATATATAATATATTGTATGAAATTTTGAGGTTGGCATAAGTTAACCGTACACCTCGTATAGCAGAATCAAGTGTAAATCCCAATGATGGAAGCGGGTAAACAGTGTAGTAAAAGTCTTACTCAGGATGCTGCTTATCGGATAATTATTATTTTAGTCAAATTAATCCGAGTCTCTGGGCGCCGTAAGCGCGCTAAGTAGCTTTAGCGTGAACAATAATAAGGACCGAACCGAATTACCTTGGGCAAATAATTGTTTTATAATAAAGTTGTCTCAGTTCGGTCATTGGTTTTTTCCGTTTTCACGAGGGTGAACAAATCAATATTCGACTGCAGAACAGGCTTTTACATATTGACGAGAACCGACCGGCAACAACGCGACAGCCATCCTCCGTCGCCAGCTAATGGCCGAAATTTGTATCGCTATCTACTGCAGGCGATTTCACCAATACCAATTCGCCGATGGTCTCTCTCTCTCTCTTTCGCAGTGCCCTTTCGACCAACAACGAATATCCACGCGTTGCACCCGAAGTGAAACGCGTCGTTGATCGAGTATCAATCTCAATTACGCATTACTATCGACGTAGCTCCAATAACACGATACATCATATTCCTGCTCTGTACCATGCTACTAAGTCGTCGATTACTTGATTTTCCCTGACATTTTGCAAGCATCCTCTCTCGTCGTAACATATAATATTTAGCCGTCAGACGTACCGCATTCCTCTCCATCGTCCAATATAGGGATGAGAAAAAAGGCCCGGATGATCCTGAAGGAAGGCTGCATATTTTCCAATCGATGCATCGGCAGCACAGCGGGCGTATATTTGGACGTTCGGGGATTATTTCCCGTAGTTTCTCGTTGGTGGGATTTTTTCGGTGGGGGAAAAGGTATAGAAGCGGCACAGGTGTATCGTAGTATATGTATCTATACTGTACATAATGGCTTGTCGAAGAAGCGTGTACGTGAGCTTCGGTAAGGTTACAGGAAATAATACAGTCGGTGTAGAAGGCATGGCATACTTTAGCCGTCGGGTAGGTACTCGTGCGAGCTTGCAGGCGTTCCATAAAGCTCGCAGTAAATCGACTGTGAGCTGCTCCGCTGCTCGGGCTCTCGTGTTGCACGTACGAGGAAGGGGAAACTATTATTGAAATGCAGTAAATGGCCGTGAGTTTCAATTGCCCGCGGCTGCTTCTACCCCGCCGCCAGAAAGAGGGAGCTCTACCCCCCCCCCCCCTCCGTTCCTACCCCTCCTCTCACTTTACCGTCGACCCATCGCCTCCCCCTCCCTCTCCTACTCTACGCTCCTTCGCCAACCTTTATACACTGTACCCAGAGAATTACGAGAATTCGCAATGATTTGCTCTCTCTCCTAGATTCAAGATTGGTCTTGCACGTACAATCTGGGGCCCCTCTGTGCTTTCGCGTTCAATTTTATTCCCTTCCTTCTTTTTATCCCTGCTTTCTTCCCGTAAGCAACGCGGCTATCGGATCACGAAACATGTAAAACATTGGCAAGATTACGGTGGTACGGTGTATGTGTGGAGGGTAGTATTAATATATGAGCCATGAGGGGCCGACGCGCGTTAGGGGATGATGATGGTAGCGGTTGCCTCGGCTGTTTATTTGGCAGTCGCTCAGTCACGTCCTGGACAGGAGAACAAGAGCCACCGAAACGCGATCGTTTAAAGTTTAGGCAGAGCCAGAGGGGGAGAGACAAATGTGATATCGCGCGTCTCGGATCCACATCCACGACTGAATTTCAATGGAACGAATGATATTCAGCGATTGCCGGATCTCGCTAACGGAATTGGACTCGTGCGCGCGTCACTGCTATACCGATGGCTATGATACTGTGCAGTAGTCTCATCGCCAAACCCCTGCCATCAGTTTCTTCTTTTACTCTTCGACAATCCCCTCCCCCCTCCCCCTCCCCCTTCCCCTACCCACTCCTCATCCCTACTGATTAAAAGTACACTCGGCTCGGCTATTTTACTTCTCGCAATTATGAAAAATGAGTACCTCGACTGGAATTGGATTAATTAGTCGGATTAGCGTGCCGCGTCAGACTGTAGGGAGACTTCGATTGAAATCTGAGAGAGAGAAAGAGAGAGAGAGAGAGAGAGAGAGAGAGAGAGAGAGAGAGAGAGAGAGAGATCTCGAGTGTGCGATTAATGCTTACTGCACGTGCGTCAGTATCTACTGTGAAATCCGAGAAAATTTTCCTTGTTCGAGTGTACGTGTTTATTATAACGAATTGTTAATGCATTTTGTTTCGTCGTACACGGTATATATATGTATAGAAGCGTATATTACGAATATCAGAATGAGTTGTTGAGAGCTGTGGAATTATATATCGAGAGCCGGAGTTTTGTCCTGGCACGACGCATACGTCGTATTAATTTACTTGGAGAGTCTTCTCGAGTTTAGGCTTTTTTTAGAAATACATAAAACATATTATCATGCTAAACAGGTAATACGGATTCGCTTATCCAATCTCGAGCGTCCAGACGAATCTCATTAAGATTCGTTTCATCCCGTTCCCCTCGCTCCACTGTGCATCGAATTAACGGACGTAATATCGGTCCGCGTGACTCCTGCCAAGTAATCAAGCGGCAAAGCAGCTACTGCATCAAAGAATGCGCAATAAAAGAAAGGCAAATATCAATAGGGAATTTTCCGAAGAAGCAGCAGCAGCTACAGATGAAGCGGTAAGAGGCCCTCGGTTATTAGACCTTCTCAAATTAATAAACCCGATATTAATCGTTCTTACGTGTATTCTTTTTCTTTTCTTTCATCTTTTACTCTTTATTGCTGTAATGCTTTTAAACTCACACAACACAGGATAAACTGTTCCTTCTCGAGGAATGTTCATCAACCGCTCGTCGACGCCTGACAGATTTCAAATGGCTACGTAAAACATGTTTCCAATCCCTGATGAAATCAACGAATACTAACAAAATTGTATTAAACGAGAATATATTTTCCCTCTAATTAAATTAGACAAATCCATTTGTCGAATTTTTGGAGTATACTATACTTTAACGTTAAATTGATTATGTGTTATTTAAAAACGAGTGAAAAATGTATATATTTGGTAAAAGATTAATAAAGTTTGAAATATAAAATATAGGAAATAATATATTACATTCACGATACGAAAAAACATTGATGGAATATTTCTTTTACTGAATTTTGTATATATTTTTGAATATTTCGTCGTAACTGTGGAATTATTGACAATGTCCTTAAGACCATTCGTAGAAGCTTTGGAAAATTCGTTCAAGCTTATTAATTAACGCCAAATAATTAGCTCGTTCTGCCTTCCTGAAATATGCGAGTGATGCACTTGATTGGAAATTGCACAAACAGTACATGAATTCGGTGCTATGAATTTATAGTGATGTAATCATAATGAAACATTTCTAGTTATCGCGCAAGGTGAGAGAATGGCCAAAATAAACAGAATGAAATAATGTAAATCTTGGGATTCGCGAAAGACTTCTTCATTGTTAATAATTTGCCTTTCGATGCATTCAGAAAAAAGGGTCTTTACAAAGAGCGATCGGTCGTTTGAAATTTGGTATCGCAATTTGATTAGCGGACGGTTGCACGTATGATGATGATATCCTGGAACCATTAGCAGGAGAATGATCGTAACTCAAGTACCATGTAACGCAATCGCGGTAGCATCTCTTGCATAGCGATATCATTTTCTAGACTGACAGTTGTACTAATCAGCAATTTAATTTAATTCCAACGATCCGCAGCAGCAGGAACCTCGTGGCCATTGCAGGTAAAAGCTACCAGCACATAGAAATGTAGTAGGAATATGGAATTTGCCAGAACCTATTGCTTGAAAACGCGTCATGTTTTATGTTTATCGCGATAGAGCACGGCACATTTCACGGTGTTCCAATAGCTCGATAAATTTCGATTTGCGAGGAGAGATGGCGCATTACGATATCCATCCTATTGCTTAGCGCAATCGGGAATCAAGTCCGGGCCTAGGTAAATTTTCCGACATATATATATATATAGCTACAACCAGTCATTCTCCTTTATGTATATATATATATATATATATGTATATATATATATATATATATGTATATATATATATATATATATATATATATATGGGAAGAAAGTAGCAAAGGTATCCCTTCTGCGCAAGCTGGATATATCATGTAAAAAAATGAGCCGTAGCTTTAATTTAACTTGGCACGAATAGCGACGAGGGTTTAACGTTACGCAGCAAAAACGGTTTGCGTTCATTACATATGAATCTGATACGCAAAATCGTTTCTCGCGTTAAAAACGATCTGTAATATTCAGCGCGCGAGCCTCGAGCCCTTTAGGGCAGCAATTTCGTGTATGTACGCGCGTTTCAAATTCATGCATGAATAATAAATCTGTGTACACCCACCGGCAGTAATATGTGCATGCGGGTAACTCGACGGACGAACAGACGGACGAACGTTTATTTATGCTTTTTTTTAGTTGCACTGCTCTCTCCAACGATACGAATCTCTCGAAATTTCAAATCAAATGGTTCGCTCGATTTTCAAGATGACGGCGCAAAGTTTTCAGCGCGCGCGAGAGCTATAGCCAAAGCTTCATGCAGAAACGATAGAACGAAACATCAGCGGAGGATTAACGCGTTGAATAATTGAAGCGCTAATCGTTACAGATTATGGTCCGGGGCATTAGAGGATTACGCTTTGAGTCGGCGCTGTAACTATTTATTTCAATGATGTTAATAAAAGAAGGAGCGACGAGGAAGGATGGGATGGAGGCAGAAAGGAATAAGGGATTGAGCCTCGGTGTAATTATGATAAGGGAGGCTGGAATATTGTATGATATCGATCAGGCATCCGGCAGGAAATCCTCTTACTGCAGCTCACGCGAGTCTTGCTGCTGGGCCTGCACTAGTGGCAAGTTTCTAATTTTGAGCTTTCTCGTCGGCGAGCAACTAACTTTCGTCCTTAAAGCGCACGAGTGTGTACATTAAGGTCTTTGTTGGTAAACCCCACCTACTATAGTTGCCTCGTGCATCTTGCATCGCATCGAGCCCGCCACGGCTGATACCGGGGACTTCCTAATTAACTCTCTGGATTTCCTTGCACGCTCGCGTTGCAGTGTCATTATCCTTGCGTGCGTTAACGGGAGGCTCATCCATCCCCACCAATCGATACTCTATATGTATCTCTATATATGTATATATACCTTTGCTTCCGTGTCACATAGACATTTTTTTCTCTCTCTCTCTCTCTTCCCTTTTCTACCGGAATATCTCGCTAAATTGCCAGCTGATTTTTATAAAGATTTTTTGTCCTCTGTTAAATTCCTGCAAGCCTTTGTGCCATTCTTAGTTATGGGATGAGTACGAGTACCACGGTCCCCGGAGCATTCCACCTATCGAGACAGTTTCATATCAGGCAACTTTAAAGCCGCCGTCAGATGTAAACTTTATGCTCATCTTCCCCCAACTATTCTCTCTCTCTCTCTCTCCTCGCGTCTCGCCCTCTCTCGCACCCGCTGTCTCTTCCATCATTCTCGATTCTTCCGCCTCGAAATATAACGCACCTGGGGTACCTTTCGTTTCATTCGATAAGGGCATTAAAAACAATTTAACTTTACGAGAAACGATCGCCATTCGTTATACGGCTCTCATTCTTGGATCTCAATAGAAATTATTTACTGGCGGCCTCGGGAAAATATACCTCTACTTATAAACAATGAAGGACACGGAGGCACAAAAAATTTACGGACCTATTAGACCTATTGTGCAAAACAACATTAACCTCGATGCATCAATTGTCATTATACATTGCAAAATAGTATATATATATTTGTACATACTACTTCTCTCACTCTATCATTGTATAAATTTTGATTTATGTCCATTAATAGAAATAGACTACCTTGTAATTGCCATGCAATTTAAAACTTAAAAATTCGATAGCGATTTTCATGTTGTTTTTCCTCTCGTTTGGAGTAATATTTTTGTGCTTCTGCCAAAATTATGGATATACGTAAATCGCGGATTGACGTACGTATGAAGTATCGTATTTACGTGTATTTGTACGAACGTGAGAGATTTGATTACATGAAAACTCGAATTTCAGTTCAAGTCGAGCGTTATAATTAAAAAAAAAAATCAATGGCCTGATTTAGCTTAAAACGAGGGTTATTATACGAATGAAACTATAATGAATTTCGAACGCGATCGGCTATTTACTCCCTTTTTTTTATCCATAAACTGCTGTCGATTTTGATAATTATTGAAGTCTGTCGAATGTTTTTTCATTATTAAGAAAAAGTTGAAAATAAGAAATTGTTACATACCTATTTATTATTAATTCAGTTAATGCCTAAAATAATAAATATAGAGTAATACAGAGAATATGGCTGCTAGTTCGTTTGGAATCGTTTCATCGAAGGTTTCTTGGGGTTTTCGGGAAGTCTGGGCAGTTTCTGGCTGGTTACGTATCCCTTGCATCGTTTATGACGGGTTTCTGATTCGGAGATGAGTGTACGTGAAGCGCATAAGATATAGGGTCTCACCTCGGCAAATCTGCACGTGACCCTAATACGCGTTACCGCGCGCTCGGATTCACGCGTTTCCATGCACATCCTAAAATCTAAACACCCGCCTTAAACCTGGCCCACTGTTACGGGTCTGTACACCCTCGAAAATTCTAGCGAGCATTTTCACCGAATAATCGCATTCGCAAATATTACTGCAATCCAAGTGTAATTTGAGGGTATAGGAAAAAATTGTCTTCGCGAGAAATTACTTTGGATAATTTGCGGTTCGGTGAAAAATGTCAGGATGTAGTAGTTCCGGAGACAATAGGGGGGTAGTTGGAAATATACGCGGATGGGGTAGAAGGCGGTGGGTAGGGAGTGTGGGTGTGGGGGTTAATGGCAGACGTCAGACTGTATTAAAACGAAGACAATAAGAAGCTACGGCGACTGACAGCGGCATTAAGGACTCGCTGACGCGCTTGGTACTTGAGCGTCGCGGAATTAGAGTGGCTGTGTGGAATTTAACGAAGCGTCGCGGCGGGCTCAGAAATTTTCACGTGGTGGCGTTGCGAAAGTGGCGCTTCCGCTGCGCGGACGCTTTAAATCGTCCGGACGTTTTTGACGCTTTGTCAACGCAATTTCTGCCGAAACCGCCCTTATCACATTCTTCCCTCGGCATCCAATAGCAAACCCCCTCTATTTACGCTATACGTATAATCCAATAAGCATCAAACAAAGATGACAAATTTATGCAATGAACGTACCATTCATTTTAACCAACTCTCTGCCTAACGGCAATTCAATCATTTTTCGCGGACTGCAAAAACCCATGTGCTTCGTACATATATACAATTTAATCCTCCGGAGTGGCGGTATAGTGCTGATAAACTAATATGGTCTCAGGAGATTGTGGGATTAACTGGATATCCAATAGGTTTTCGATCGGTGGAGATTAAAAACGTATTCGTTATTAATTCGTCGTTTTATTTCTTCACGCTGCTGTGTTACTCGAGGAGGCGATTGTTAAAAAGAATTTTCAATGTTTGCCTCGACGCATACGCATCGAGGACACTGCGGGTTAATCGGATGTAACGATGGCAGGCGTAATTCGCTGGCTGGGAAAACGTAATAATTGCAGTTTGCCGAGCTTACGAAGCAGTATTGTTTATGGAACACCGTTAAGAGCCTCTTTCAACGGAACATTCTTGCCTTCTTAATATCTATTTAATATTTCTCTTGATTACTGTACTACCGTGTGAATAAGAATTGAAATCGTATCCGCAATGTTTTACATGTTTAGTTATTTGCACTTGCATCCATGTACATCTTTACTGTACATATTCGTGAAATTCCATGCATTGATCCATCAGGATTTTTGCAATAATTTATATCGCTTTAAAAAATGTTTTCATTTATTCATGGACATGTGTTTTAATATGTAAACGTTCAATTATTTCGTCATTTCATAAATGTCATCTGTACAACTTTTATTAGTTTTATTCTTACACGTCAATATATTGAAGTCTTGGCAAATATCACATCTGTGTATACATATAGTGGAGCTAGGCAAAAGTTTGCTGTATTTGACGATAATCAGCTTGCTTTGAGAAGTACGTTACGTTGGAGTGGCCTTATCGGTTTCACTGAATGGTCGGTCGAATTGGAAAGAAGCATAGAGGAGCGTGAGCAGCGACGCGACGTCCCAAACGAAGCGTGGAACTTGCCGAAGTGCCCATCCGGTCGGCAAGACTGTTGTATCCAGTGTCGAAGGCTGACCGGACTCTATTTCACTCTATACGAATGAAGGGCCTTACTCTCCTCCTTTTCTAGGCTCCTCTCCTTCCATTATGTTTCTCTTCCTATATTTCCTTTCTCTCACCCCCTCCCCCCCCCCCTCTCCCTCTCACTTTTCCCCTCGACGACCACAGATAAAGCTCCAAGGATCGATCCAAAAGCTCCCCTCCACCGACAAACCACCACCACCACCCCCAATACACGCAAGCGCACCTACTCGACCGTGTGTTTATTGTACTTCCCCTCTCTGTGTATTTAACCAATAAGCTTTATCACAGGGGAACTTTGTTTCCATTTTTTTTCCACTTGCTATATTACTCCAGCAGACTTATTTACTCATTAATGGGCGATCCCATTTTTCAGATTAATATTCAACGTACAGTTTATACTGTTTATCCGTATCGCTCATCTCCATCATACATAAACAATTTTCCCTGGACAAAGTAATATTGCATATGTGCATACATATAATTAGGTGAAATATCCGTTCGAGTTACGAATCGTATTGAGATAGCGGCATTACGGAGCGAATGCTGCGGAAAAGAGCAGTGAATTTTCGAAATGTCCGAGAGTTTTGTACGATCTCCTCGCGAATTTCCCTATTTCACGCCCGATTTCCTCGAACCGTGACGTTGCCTTGTAAGGTCAGCAGCGATAGCAGTGGCAACCGAGACTTTCGAATCGAGCGCGAAGACACGCCGATTTTCTATTTGCGAAACGATCCCAGCCTGAACGGTAAATCACCAGCCGCTGGCCCGCTCACTCGTGAAAATATCCCTGCACGTGAATCAAGAGACACGGTGGTGTTTCGACGGCAAGTATATATATATATATATGTATAGTCGAGCGCTATACCGTGTAACTTATACAGCAAGTTTAGTCATCCCTATTTTTAAATCCACATATCTCTGTGAATAAAGCACTGTCATGATTTAACCATAGCTTATTTTAAGAAGGTTTGCAAAGAGCTTTCGAATGAGACCTCAACAGTTCAGTTTTCGGATTTGAGCGAGCAGGTTCTACCCTCTCCCCGCCACCGCCTTCCCGCTTTCCGCCATGTTTATTTTGATTTGCCGAATCGGCCGCCGCGACCGGCCTTTCGAATTTTTCCAACGGCGACCGGGGCCGCGACCGGGCCCTTTTCACTTTTTCACACTTTTTGCGCACCCCGGTGCACTTTCCACGCTTCTCATTGATTATTTCGCCGAAATTCCTACTTCTCTCCATTCGGAATCCAAATTTATCCCAATATACAGTGAAATACAACAAATAATCGTGAAAAACCTCAGTGCCTGGTGAGCGTGCTGTGCTTGTGCTGGGAATCCGTGCTTCTCTCAATTCTTGACTAAATAATTTATAAAATATACTTTAACAAATTGAAAGTCGTGAATATTGGCAGTGTGTAGTGCGTGTGCTGTGTTTCTATTGTGTAAGGTTCATATAATGGCTATTTGATATGATTTCATAAAACGGGCCCCCGGCAAGTAACATGTTGTTTTACTATTTTCTTTTTTCGAAATGTTACCTTCTGCCAAGGTAAAAATATATACTTGTCTAACATTATAGGATTTCGCAATTTTTTTTATCGAAATATTTTATTTTACTATATTAATTATGCTATATGATTTATGTACTTGCTGCCTTTTTCTTACAAGCCGAGCTTGTTTTTTTATGGGATTTCAAATTATATTCTATCCGAGGAACACACTTTTTCCATCGGCCGTAAACCTCTTTAACCTTGGGCAAAATAATATAATTCTTAATCGATGAATTTTTCGTGCTATAATCGCGAACACCGGAGGAAAATTGGTAAAATTATTGATAATGCCTGGAGGCGAGGTTCTGGCTAATTATTTCACAGCGGTGGCGGTTTGTAAGAAGCTTGTTATTGACGATAATGGATAATGCCACGCGAGAATCTTGCGCAGTTGCTCTTAAATATATATATAGTACTTCTTAGCCTGAATCTAATTACCGAAGCGTCAGTTTCACGAAAATGCCGACTTTCGATGATCGCGCATTGTCCGGAACAGAGACTCGCTTTGTGCTGAAAATAACGGAAGCTCGCGCGCTTGAAAAAAGAAAAGCAACGAAAACATGTGATACGCGTAGCAGCCACACAGACCCTAGCCAGACCAAAATCTCTCCTGTATATACCTTGGTTATAGCATCGCACTTTTATCGGGTATTCGCAATTTTTTTCTTTTCAATAAAATTTTTCCTGTTGACGCATATATCGCTACATATATATTAATAATGATTGGTAATAAGCGTCGTTTCAAGTGCGCTGTAAATGATTGTATAAATATCAAAAGGCAAAGTTTTTTCATCTCTCGATAAATTTTACACATATCATATGTTTGCAAATTACTCGAGTGATAGAGTTGTATTTGGAAATGGTAAGAGATATAACCGTAACGTATTACCGCGAGAGAGCAATTGATTTATCCGTTTGTTTTTTCATGCTCGTTTTCTGGTAAAACTCGGGGGCCGGCGAGAAGTTGGGCGAGAAAACCTTAAGTATCCCCTGGCCGTTCTGTCGCTGTTGGAAAAACTATCGTCGAAGAAGTTTTAAAGCTGACCGAAAGTACGACGGGGGAATGACTGGAGTCGCGACTTTTTTCCGCAACAAAGCTCATCTATTCCATGGTTCTGTGACTCCAGTGTTGAGGCCAGGTCAATAATTCATTAAATCGCCGAAGAAAACGTCGGTTACTTTGAAGGAAGAGTCTTCGGTCGGTGGCGCGTTGCGACGCGATCGATGCGATTCGAGGAATCTCCTTTTCATCCCGCTGGATTCGTCCGGGAAGCCGCGAGTAAAATCCTCGGATATCGAGTCTCGCGTCGTGGATCGTTTGATCCCGATCTGCAGCAGCAGCAGCAGGGTGGCATGACGACGGTGCAACGGAGGACGTACTATACGCGATGGAAAATGAAGGAAGCACCTTTGACATTAATATTTTCCAAGCTTCGCTGTAAACCATAAAGCATTAAAAGCAATACATAATTATTCACGGTTCATTTCGCTTTCCCATTTCCTACCTACGACCTCGACGTCGTCGTTGCAGTCTTTCAGAATATTTCTCCGCTCTCGCTTCCATCTACGCTCTCTCGTCCAGTAAAGAGAGAGAGAGAGAGAGAGAGAGAGAGAGAGATGCGGAGAAACGACCGCCTGTGCTTGTCTGCAAGCTTGTTTCTCTGCTTTGAGTTAGCATCCCCGTTCAGCTGGCGCGCCGCTGCCCAGTTAACCAGCTCGTCAGTCTCAGGAGTAGTGTATAACTCTTCTTGGAAAATCTGCTCGGCTGGAAAAGCCTGAAAAGCAAACTGTCGCTCTATCGATATGCTGTGTATAATAATGGCTCTTCTCCGATAATTTCAAAATTCTCATACTTTGCTCTAATTTCGTTGATCTTTCATCCTACGGACGAATATTAACGTGGTTTTATGTCCCAACGCGGTGTACTACGTTTCGCTATCTTCGTCATACCTCTCTCGCCGTATACACACACGCACATGTGCGCTGGCAAGTTGGACTTTGCAGTGTACGCGTACTTGTATCTGTGCATAGCTATATGGTATACGTATAGGGGAGTATATTTAAGACAGGGTGCACGAGACGTTGGTATCTTATGCAAGCACACACCCGTCAGGCCTCCTATCTCAAATCGCTACTTATGGCTAGACACGATCTTGTCTCTGTCTCTCTCTCTCTCTCTCTCCCTCTCTCCCTCTCTAGCGTTTTCTCCATTTTTCCCTCCGACGACCCTCGCACGCTCCAACCCCACCGTTTAATAGTTCTAGAATCAGGTCAACTGTACCACTATCAATTATTTGCCATCGTAGCTCGAATTCATCAGGGAAATCATTTAATTACCAATAGACTATATACTTCGACCAACGTCGTCGATGCCCAAATAATTCTGATGGTCGTTCAATTGTTCAATTCCTTGTTTCGTCCCCAATCCGAGACTCTAAATACACACGTATATATACGTCGTGTGTGTAAAAAGTTTGTTGAAACTCGAATCGAAGAAGCTTATTTGCACGGAATACGAATCTAATTACAATTAGATGTAGCGTATTATCGAGTGGTTTCGCGCAGTGCAGCTACAACTAGTGTAGATTTATCGAATAGCGCGCGGTGTATTTGTTGAGTTGTCGGTTACGTAGGTCGACAGGCAATTATGCGAGCCAATGAACCGAACGCATTTTGAAACATGCGCGATCATTATCCGTGAAATTTATAAAATTCTATGCAAACAATCGAGCTCTTCGTTAATCGGGGGATTAATGTAATAGTTTGATTAGTCGATTTGTTTTGACAGCGAAAATGATAAGTATATGTATATATATAGGGTTATAGAGGGCCGAAAGATCGAAGTTCACAGAGCCCAAACGACAAGGACGACGACGCGTATGAATTTATAAAAGCAGAAAGTTCCCGTTGAGACATTTATTCCGAGAGGATCGCTGTCATCCTGTGGTCTGGACCGCGGCTAGCTTCATACGTGTACGCTATATCCCGTATGGTCCTTCTCTCTCCCCAAGCGCAGTTATCCTGCCGGAGTTTTGCCTTCCTAAAAGTTTCGGCAAAATTTTGTTTTAAAATTTAGTAACTCTTCGGCGACAAAGTGGAGTGCAGCGGACGTTTAAACATTTTACCGGCTGACTCGGATGGGGGTAGTAGAAACCGTTTAAGAGTGGCCGTGCACCCAAGTGACACGTGCCAATGACATATGCCATTGCTCCGACGACACGTACTGTACGTGAGAGCGCGCACTTATCGGAAAAGTATTTTGTTTCCTGTAAAAATATCCTGGTCGACCCCAGGAAAATAGCGGCGCTTCGCGTTTTGGCTATAAGCCACCTGCACTGGTACACCCACACACGTATATATATACAACTCCTCCTTAATTTTACTCATGCACCGATAAAGGTAAACGATTCGCCCCCCTACCCCTACCTTCTCGAATATATCGTATAAAAAATATGTTGTACGATATTCGTATATGCTATACACACACATATGTATATATATTTAGTTACAGAGTTTTATCATTTTTGTTGATTTAGAAAGAAGCTATAGGAGCTGCAGAAGAGTAGAAAAATTGCGTTCTCTTTGTCGAGGATACTAGCCTTATGAAGCGTTATAAAGGCAGGCAGCAAGGAAGCAGGCAGGCAGACAGTCGGAGAACTAGTATGGCGGGGGTAGTTTTGAAGCGCTTGCGCAACTCGAGGGGTGGTTTGCTGGCCGCGGAGCGTCATCGGCAGTCATCAGCCAGCCGCGATACTCGCAAGGTCTTCGCTCGTTCAACGAAGACTCGCCGGGTTCACGTTCACAGTTCCTCCCCTCCCACCCCCTCCCTCCTCCGTCATCCCTTTGATTTTTCACGCTTCTCGCAGCTTCGGTAATGCTGCCAAGGTGCAATCTCCTCGGAAAGCCCTGCGCGAAGGTGTGGTGAGTGAAAAGGGATTTTCGCGGGCAACGCACTTGCCACCCTGCACCGACGAGTCCTCATTGATTTATGATCGGCTAACGAGGACTTTGCGTTCGTCCAGAGATAACCATGGGGTATGTAAATCAGACACTTCCCCTTCTCATCCTATAGCTCTCCTCCACTCCTATACCAATTCACAACTATATCCATCTTCGTGTGTCCTGATGTGTCAGTATAAATTCTCTTCTTCTTCTTCTTATTCCTTCTTCTTGTTTTTTGCTCCCTTCTCTTCGTATATATATACCCACGAAGCGCTGCATCGGGAAGGATAAGCTATCGTGTTCCATAATTTAACATTGGGTATTCCGTGGTAGTTTGGGGCTCTCGCACGAGGGGCTAAATCGACTGGCGAGTAAGTAACAGTCTGAAGGTAGCCACACTGCGGCTACTGGCCTATGTAGCTGTTATGGTAGTTCGAGTTATACCTGCAGAACAATATGGTGTTGCTCGAAACTTTATCCGTGTTTCCAGAGTTGCTACGTTTCATTAAATCTTGCCAACGCGGTACGATAGTGCTTTAATGTTAAACTCGAACGACGAATATTCTATTCGTAGAAACACAATTTTCATAAATTCATGCCAAGCTGCGAATAAATTATGCGTAATAAAGTTCATGAATGAATTTGTTGTTTCGGTTAAAATTTGACCTGTAAGAAGCAAATCTCCTTACGCGAAATAAATGCCAGCTTTTTTCAAACCAGTCGAGCTGCAGTAGATGTTTCAGTGATATTTGCCGCGAGGCAGAGTGCGCTTTTCGAGGCTTCTCTTTTCCATCATGCAATTTTTATAAAAGCCTTTAGAAAAGATCACTTTGAGCATTGAGGGCATTATGAACGCGTAACGTGGTACGTCTATACGAGAGGCAAAGGCTTCAACGAAAAATCGCCCACTGATTTCTCTCTCTCCCTCTCCCTCTCCCTCTCTCGACAAATGAGCGTTTAACAATTATCATTTTATTCCTCTCCATCTGGAAATTAAAGTGAGATTGGTAAAATCTTGTTTGCCGAGCCCTCGTCTTCTTCTTCATAGTGGCCAGCAATCTGGTGTGTTTACAAATTCGTGGAAGGTGGTCGTAAGCGTCGCGGAAAATTATTACGGCCGGGAGGCACGTGATCTCGTCCTATCTGAGCGCGACAAATCTACGCAATTTTATTATAGAGAAGGTGCTTGAAACTTTTGAATTATTGCTCCGGTACACAGAAACCACACCGCCGCCACCGCAGCTCGCGCCCTCCTCTCCTGCATTATACTTTACCATAAAAAATATCGTGGAAAGTATGGCGGAAGAAAAAAAAATTGCCTCCGAGACGTTAAATCACTCGAAATACAGAGTGACGCAATTTCCTCGCTCTTCCACATTTAACGCACGAACTTAATTGTCCATCTGGTTGATCAGGAGTCGCTGGGTCACCGGTTTTTATGGCAGGTATCGTGCAAGGGACGTGAGTTTCGCGAGTGGAACCAGCTGTCCTAGCCTCATCCGCCGAAGATCCCTTTCGGTGCTTTATCGTGACTTTAACGACGGATCTTAAAACCGTGTGGTCACGTTCAGAAACTAGAGCCGGGGTCCCGAGCAGTCCAGAAATTAAACACGTTTCATTGTTACCCGTTCCTTTTATTCCACTCTCGTGCAACATTTTTTTCTGCTCATTGAAAAGCAACCCAAATCATCTCCACTCCGCGCGTCTGCTTCATCCGAAAATCCTTAAACGCGATCCTCCAGCGGAAATTGTGTTACGACCGTCGTCGTACGACGGACATTTGTCTCTCTGGAGGATCCGAGAGATATGTATGCACGAGTAAATTAATAAGGTATTTTTGTCCGGTGAATAAGGAGTTTTGAATAAAGTGTGGGAAAGTACGAGGGAGGATAAGAGTCGTTGGTCGTCGCGGAAGGATGCCGGTAACCGTCATTAAGGTCCTTAATGAAAGAGAGTGAATCGCTAAATACGCATACGTTGAGAGGTAGGAAGTTGAGCGGACGTGCTGCAGGAAGAAGTAGAGGGGGGAGGGGGTGGGTGGCGCGGAGAAGGGAGAGGAGAGGTTGAAGGATGAATAGGGGGAGTAGTTGTGGGTGGGGGTGGGGGGAGAGCGTAGAAGCGGAGGTGAGAAGGAGGATGGAATGGAGGACTAGCGAAAGAAAGGAGTAGGAAAGGATGGGAGGGGGGGGGGCGGGGAAAAGGTTCATAGGCGACGCTGTGCTTCTCGGACTCTCCCTCCAGGAATACAACTACTGTCGGCTTCTTCCTCCTCCTCCCCCCCCCCCCTCCTGCCCTCTCCACACCCCACCTCTCCCCGTAGCTCTCCTTACCATCCTCTCCTCGAGCCTGCAACTCCTCCAAAACACCCACCCCGTTCGAGGGTCAATGTCTGCTAGTGCGCCAACCTTGCATCAGCATCCTTCTTGTTTTGCTGCCGGGACGCTTTCAACTCTTGCAAGCTCTGTTTACTCCGGTTCACCGTCAACGCGTCGAAACGTATCCTTGAAGAGATGCGGGGTCGATTGTAATTTTGTCATTTATCTAATCGGGTTTGTTTATTATACACACTCGTACGCTCTCGAAAAATGCTAAATTCGCTCTCGTCCGCTAGAGCGAAGATTCTAATACTCTCGTTGGAAAATCGATACTTTTGTCGAGAGACTTTGTTGGCTGGAGGTCGAAAAGTCGTCGAGTTCGCAGCGGCTTAATTCTATCTTATCATTAAAACTCGCTGCTGTTAACAAGCGTTGCTGTAGTGTGTCTTGAAAAGGAAATGGAAGATTTTGCAAAGCACCTTGCAGAGTGTTGCTGCGTCGAACACTACTGGCGTTACGTAGCTTGCTACGTGAGGGAGGAACTCACATTTCTAGAGAAACACGTTCCACCGGAGGCTGTCCGGGGCTGCAAGCGCGCCACGTTCTAAAAACATTACCGTTAACCTAACGTTGATTCCATAGATAGAATCTTAGCCCAGCTGCGTAACGCCAGCATTTTTGTTCCTCGGCATCGATTCGCCAAAACGTATCCTTCCCGTTCTGTCTGTTATACGCTTCTACAAAAATATCATTGGAATACTTTTATAGCTGCAGGAATTTAAATGTTTAGTCGCGGTGCCTCTGTAACAATTCAGATTGGGGGGGGGGGGGGGGGGAAGTATACCTAAAAGTACATTCGTAAAATTCAATTTCGCAGCTGGTATGCATTAGACGTTGTGCACGGAGGGCTGAAATCGAGGCTGCTGCTGGAAGCGAATGTTTATAGCCAGTATATCGGAATCGACTCAATGATGTAACGCAAGACTCCGCGCGAAGTCTTATATCGTAGCGTTAGCTACACTTGCTTCTCTCCTTGCTTTGTTGTTTGTGTATATATGTATACCGGCCATTCAATTTGCCACTCGCAAAATCCCTTTGCGAAACGCGTGTAGCACATTTCAAATGCTTCACTCGATTTTTCGAAAATCTCTCGAGTACTTAACGGAACCTAGAATAAAACAAAACTGTTATTGCTAGAGAGACCCGTAGAGGGAGAATGAGCGAGAGAGAGAGAGAGAGATGCTCATTGAAAAATCGCTTACATTCTGTTTAATTAACTCGACTGTACCGTTCAATCATTATACTTCTCTCTCCCTCTCTCTCTCTCTCTCTCATTTTGCACCCCTGTAACTATCGCGTTTCCCAGCGTTAATCAGAAAACTTTACTCTTACAACTTTGCAGATATATTTTCGTCGCTGAAATTTTATCTAATTTGAAGGAGACAGGACGAGGTAGTGTAATTCGAATGTTTCAATGGAATGTGGTGGTCGTGCAATATCTATTATGTATGTATGCATGTGTACATGCGTGTGCGAGCGTGTGTATTCATGCACGTTACGTATGTATAGAGCGGCAGGCCCGGCAGTAGTTTTAACTCGTCTTCTTGTCTGACCAAACGTGAAATACTACTACTGGCTGATCGTAAACGTGTCACGACTACACGCTGAAACTCCATCGGCAACCACTAGGTACGATAAATTATTTTAAGTGCTTCTAAGTGTAAAGTGCTCTCAATGGTCTCGTACAGTAAAATTTCACATCTTACGATCTTGCCGACTGTTATCTTAATTTTAACCGCGAGGAATCGAGAATTTCTGGTTGCTATAAAGCACGCGGTCGAGATTCGAATATTTCGGTTTGTCGAAGCGAGAATCGGACGATGCATAACTTGGCAACTAATGCGAGCAATAAGGTTGGTTTAAACGTAATCTAATGACTGTAACTATGGGAAGGATTAGCCGTTAACTTGGCCGTAAACGTTTCCTTCGGGAGCAGCCGCTACGAAATGGGGCGGAGAGTGTTTCAGTAGTATAGAGAGAGGGAGAGAGGGAGAGAGAGAGCGAGAGAAAGTAGATATAGAGCTGCGCGTTGAGAACGGACCAAGGACGGAATATCGCTAACCGAAAACGTCGCCGCGCTCTTGCCTAAAGTGTGAAATACGAGCGGCGCGAAATACCTAACGGGACGCCGGGAATTCAACTCTTCCTGTTGCCGCCGCCGCTGCTCTAGGAAAATCCACGCCCGCCAAGCCGCCTACCTCCACCGTTCCTCCTCTGCACGGAGAAATGGGATTTACCTCAGCGCGAATCCGCCTCGTAATTTACCATAAATAAATTCTGTCCTCGCATGGAAATTTACTAGCTGCGCCAACGGAATTCGTCGCCAGCTTTCAATATGCCGATTGTTTTGTTCTCTGGCCAAACGAGCACTGGGAATTAATCGCTGTAGACCGTGGTGGTGCGCGAAGAAGCGAGTAGCTGTTGAAAAATACAAAAAAATATATATGTACAGGGAACTATGATATTCATAAAGATGAGAGAAGATTGCGCAGAGGGCTTTTCGCGTGCAAAGGAGAAATAGAAAAGTATGTGTATTAAACCCTCAATCGACGTCGTGGCTACGTTGCGATTTACATGAGAAGGTTGTCTCACTTGCAGGCCACCCCCTATCTAATGGTCCAACCCCCGTAGCTCGTACACACACACATATATATACACAAACAAACACAGGCAGGGTAGTGCGAACCCGCCGGAAGGAAAAGCTGGCTCAGCGTGGCTTTCCGCGCAGTATTTTGCATTTTACAATGGCAAAGATATTATGTAAAGCTTTCTCGACACCCACATACACACACACACACACGTGTACGATATAAATTGTCTATGGTGTATACGCGTTCGACTGTGTTTAGTATTTCCCGGATTCACTACGTATATAGCCTGGCGCGTTCGTATTTATCGCCGGGATACGTGGTGGAAGCGAAGATAATCCTTGCCTATTACTCCTTACACGTATACTAGTATATCTATTTGACATATATGTATAGCATGTACTGTATACTATATGGTACGAGCTACAGTTAAATGGAGTTTAGTTCCTCTTAGATTCTATGTCTACACACGCGCGTTACACGTGTTCCGTCTAAGTTGATTAAACGTCGATGTTGGAAAAACAAATGTTGCACCCTGTTAATTAGATGCAAGTTTTTCGCGAGTGTATTTATGGGGAACTATATACATATATATGATTTGTAGTTCAGTGGGGTATATATACACAGGTATATTGAGAAATAGATAAAATATATCGAGGAGCGCCAGCCGGCTTAGAGGATGTAGAGGGAGGGGGTGGTGAAGCTGGTGCAATATTGCCAGAGAGAAT
This sequence comes from Prorops nasuta, assembly GCF_024137725.1. NCBI lineage: Eukaryota > Metazoa > Arthropoda > Insecta > Hymenoptera > Bethylidae > Prorops > Prorops nasuta. The sequence goes on from NW_027116922.1 coordinate 88,663, forward strand.
GTTCGGGACGACTTGGAACATGTTTTCTGTTTTAATCGGGCTAAGCGGGTTCTGCCCAGATGGGTCAGCAGATTAAGGCATTAAATCTCAGACTGCTGGATAGGTAACCTGGGCCAGCGTTGCTCTCCTCGCATTTGCCAAAGTGTGTCCCCGCCGCTTCTTTTTCTCACGCTCACATTTCACAATTAACCCACATTACGTCGCCCCTGGCTATGGGGATTACCGGCCAAGACGCAATTGCACGTGCCTAAACTCACCCCCCTTCCCCCTCCCTACCTCTTCAACTTCTCTCCCCCCTCATCCTATACACCCTATACCCTTACCAGCCCATTTTCCACAGACTTAAAGCGAATGTTATTTATGGGTCGATCTGTAATTAACTTTGCTGAAAATCGGTACGTAATCCACTTAGCCAGCGGAGACACCGCGGGGGGGGTTTGACCCAGAAGCATCGGTTGGTTTCCTGCTAAGGATGAAAATTTCATTATCGGCTCCTTTCAGTCTAAAAAATATATATTGCTCGGGACGACGAGCGAAAATTCGACTTTACCAATTCGTCAGACTATTAGAGATTAATGAAGCCGTGCCTTTTCGAATTAAGCTGATTTTAATCGCCACGGACGAAACACTAATGATTTTTTAAATTGTTTGAATTACGAGTGCTGTTTTAGTAATATCCGCCGCAGCGTGCTAATGCTTTTTTAATACCTGCCCGCAGCGATTAATCAGGGTTAAACATGGCTTTTTAATGTTCGCCGCAAATTGTGGCTTTCGCGTTACTTCGAAAAACCGCAAATTCAACTCGCTCGTCCCCTTACAAAAAGCCTGCGAGCGAAACGAATTAAAAAGGACAAAATAAAAGAGACGCGCGGCGGGGGAGGGGGAGGAAGAGGAGGAGGAGGGAAAAATTGTCGGAAGCTTCAGGATTTCCATTGGAATATCGATGGGAGCAGTCCCGATTCCTCAACGCGATCGCGTTGAAAAAATTACAAGCTCGGCTAATACCTGATACCCGTAGCCACCATGCAGGTAGAGGAGTTTCGGCGAGGAGGCGCGACTGCAGCGGCTGGGAATAATCTGCGCTGACGGGGTGCGGCTCATTAGACGCGATTAGTCTGCTAGACACTCTCCTTTATGTAGAGACATTTCCACGTATGTATGTGCACACGGATGAGCGCACACTGATCGAGTAACACCCCAGGCGCAAGCTTCGCCCATCAGAATTCAAGTCCCGTGCCGTATATATATATATATATATATATATATATATACGTTGAAGAGGAAAGGGGCGGAAGGGCCGGGGCTGCGAGATGCGTGGGCGCCGCCGCCACTTGGCGGAGTCAGCGACTTCGCGACAATGAGAATGCACTTTTAATAAATCGCCCCTTTCACGGACGATTTCCATCGCGATGCTAACGCCGTGTTTGGCGTTTTTTAACGGCATCGTTAGGTCACGCCTTCCATTCCTACCCCCTCACCCCTCCCCCCCCCCCCTCCACCCACCCCACTCCCACCTCCTCATCACCCTCTCACTAACATCGAATTACCAACAACGCGATTCATCCTAGCTCGCCGACTTAAGCCGCTCGTTATTGCATAATGCCATGGAGAAGCTCTCCAACGCGCGACAAAACAATTTTTGTTTCATGTACAAAAGAGACGAGTGAACGCGGATATTGTATAACCCCATTTTACCTCTATACCGCTCCTTCATGATTATATTTAGTTGCAACGTTGATATTTTATGAGCCCTACTCTCTTCTCCATCGATTTATGATAATGTTATAGGTTTTTACATGAGATCGAAGTTTTATGAATGTGGCGTGGAGTAATAAATGTATGCTCGCATTATATTTCAATACATATTTTATCTCTTTACCGAATGCTTTGTAGGTAGCAGGCCTGGTATTCCCTATTTAATTACAGCTGCTGCCACTCTCGTCGGCTTAAAATCGTTAATTTATATCGCGAACAGCCGAAATGTAAATACGAAGCGTAAGAAGGGATTTATTAATAGGGGATTGCGCAAAAAAGGGATTTATTGTGCGGGATAAAGGCAGATATGCAGCTGTATTAAAGTTCCTGTAGCAATTAAATTATTATTCGTAATGTGGAGGAAGCATTTTGCTCGTACGTGTTAGGCGTCGCGTCAGTTTTCCGAATATACACAAAACACGGTTGAAAACTTTGCGAAATTGTGAAATGTATATAGCCATGTTACTAAAGAGTGTTATTCACGCGGTGACGTCTCGTTAAAACGTTATACGTGCCAAGGATCGCGTGACGCACGAGCCGGCCAAAGAAGTCTTTGCTGCTTCAAGTTCTAATGTCATTGGTCCGAGGAAATAGTAGTTTAATCAGTTTGCGCCGCGTACGACGTCTACGGCTTGGCACGATTCCCTCCAAGTTTTCGCCTGGTCTCTACTTATACATGTGTGTGTATGTGTGCACGCGCACGCCTCTCCTCTTGCCTACAGGGAATCTTGAAAAACTCCACGTATTTATCATTGAGAATTTTTGTCGCTCCACTCCCGACAATAACGACACCGAAGCGATTTGTATCCGATAAAGATGGATTTGTCAATGTGAAAACAAGACGAGATTTTAGGGCGAGGAACCATGGGAAGGGTCACCTTTCAACGATCATTAATCTTCGAGGATTCTTGACGTGTCCACGAGTGGGTATATACGGTACAAGCGAGCACAAGGGTACCTTAGGATCTTGGCTAACATGGCTCTTGGATGGATGGAAAAAAGGCACAGGAGAGACTTTTGCCAAGGCTGCCTGGGAACATTAGCTTAAGCACACACGGGAGTGGATGTTTCAAATGCGGTGTAAACGCCACCACGTGTATATATATATATATATATATATATACGTATGCTATAACGTAGAACCAAGTCGCGCCCGAATGGTACACACACGACCGCGTGCTTTTAAAGGGAACAGCGTTTTTTCCCATTTTTCCCCCTTTCACCCTTTTTTTTCATCCGCGTTGACGCCTTCCTGACTGCCGCGCGACACTCGTGACGAGATGCCTTCGGTAGCGCGAAAATCCTAACCTACCGGAACACTCGTGCTAATTCCTTGGAAAGATTGAAAAAATGCGGAGAATAATCTTTATACTCGCCGAAGCCGAAGATTCATACAGGAATGTTTCACGAGTTGGTATTTATCGGAGAGTCGTTCGATAAATTTCATGGTGCACGTGTCCTCCTGTAAGACCATTCATCTCCCGTGTGATATATATTTTTTTCTCTCGCTTTTTCTTTCTCCAGCGACGCGTACGTCAGTCGAGAAACGCGGAACGATAAAACGCTTTTTGGCTCGAGTGTTAATGGGGGTAGAGTTTTTTTTTGTGCGCGCATTGAACTAATTAAAGCGACGAGATTTATTTCGATGGACATTGGGGAACGAATGGGACGTACGATCGGAGAGATTTTTGCGATAGGGTAAATTTCACACCTGGTAGCCATGGGGAAGTAGTATCAAAGCTCAAATGGTTTCGGGGTGTTCGTCACTTTAATTGAAGCAACAGAGCTATTGGTTATCAGACATGCACTTAACCAGTAGGTACCCAGTGACGTCTCTCCGGTGCAGCGTGGCGTGGAGTGGGGCGACTCTAACAACAATCGGAATCTCACGCTTTGGAGGGCTTTGAGGGGTTAGGTTACCTCGACCCCCCTTCCTCGTTGTCCTCTCTCTCTCTCTCTCTCTCTCTCTCTCTCTCTGTCGCTCTCTCGCTCACCGAAGCTACCACCCACCCGTACGCCTTCCACTCGATGACGGTACTCGACGTCGTCCTCGGTTTACTCGGCATCGAAGGCACGTCGTTCCATCTCGATGTTACCGCCTGGTAGTCCCGTTTACGTCGCCCGAGAGTTTGACTGCCTGACGTGCTATCGATTTACCAAGTATCGCTGCTCGTTAATAGGAAATAATTAGCCCCTTGAGCACCCTTGATGCTGAATACTGATACGAGCCGGTCATTAGCAGTAAGCAATAACGCTTTGCAACCGCAAGCGTTTAATTAATCGTGCATGATTATTTCTAATCGCCCGCTTCAATCCTCCACGAAATTTTAAAGCCACGCGTCCTAGCTCACCAGGAGAAATAAGATTAACCTCGCGCGCGTACGTTATCTCCTCCGTTATTCCTCCCTGTAATTCACGAAGGAACCGGGTCTCGATGAAAAGAGAGTAGTACGTACCCTACTAGGCTCATAATTCTGCGAAATAGCTGGAATTAGAGCGGGAATGGACGAAACGCACGGAAATCAAGCAGACGTTTGTCATTAGCGAGGCGGAAACCTGGTCTAAAGTAGTCGGAACTCGGTCTGATGGAGTAAATGGAGAAACGAGTCTGCTGAGACTAGAGAGACGAGATTTGGCTTCGGGGAAAGGGATAGCGGCCTGAGAACACGAGTATAGAACGAGATGGCAAGGCTAAGATTTAATAAAAGATTGCCCTATGACCCCAACTCGCATTCCTTCCTCATCCACTTGCTCGCGTTCAACCCTCCAATCGTCCTATCTATTAATTATATAAGCGGTATATTTCCACCGTAAGATAAAATTCCCAAGAACTTATAATACTTCTATACTCCCGATTATACATTTCCCCTCGACTCTTATATAAATGACAAAAACTGCGCTCATCGTGATTATCACGTTTCTCGCTGAATGAGTCTCTTCTGGCGAATCAGAAATGCTCGTTCGAGCGCTGAACGCTTCGGCAATGTTAATAGTTACTTTAGAAACTAATTAAATTTTCTGGTACACTCGATCGCAGCTTGTTGATATAACAGGAATAAGCATAATCCTTCGTGCTTTGATGTAGGGCTTAAAAGCAACCGGGCGATACATATCCGGAAAATCCGCGTGCGGTCGTATATCGGACGGTTTATTAGAGAGGGCCAGAGAAAAGTAATTCGAAGACTATTACACGTAAAATTTCTCGGCTACCTGCTATTATACCGCAGCCTCGTGTGGCACGATCTCGCGAAACTTTCGCGCCACGCGATTGATTCGACGAGTATAATCACTCAATTAATATATACATATATATATATATATATATAAGTGAACCGCAAAAAATGCAAATTTGCTCATTTTTTTTTTGCATTGGAGAATATTTTTACACTCTCCTCCCCGATGATTCCTGCTGCTTCCATTTATGTGGCTATAAGTAATTTGATGCTTGAATAAGATTTATTTGCGCAATTTTGTCTAGGAAGCTCGCTAATTAAGCAGATTTACAGACTACGTAGCCGGAGGGTTTCTCGTACTTGTAGGTAAGAAACATTAAGTGAACTTGGTGGCGCTTCATTTTGAACAGCGTGTCGCGGACTGTATAGAGGCGGACCGCAGTTTTCAAAATTGCACTGCTAGAGTGTGCAGTATTAACGCGCCACTCGGCTGCTGACGTATTTCCGCTTAATTTCCAAGCACTCTCGGCATCTCCGCTCGTCTCCTTCTGGAATCTCGAAAAGCCACGGCCACACGAGAGTCGCTTATACATGGATGAAGGGCGCGCCGGGAATGGTAAAGGGGGAGGGCAGTGGGACTAGCTAGACTCTCCTTTATCCGCCCACCCTTCCACGTCTTATTCCACCTCACGAAACTTCCCTCGTAAAATCACCACGAAGATTTCATTACGCAAACGTTTACTCGTCATCTGTTCCGAGATAATGGACTTTCCACTGTGCTGGTGCACAGAGAGAGGGAGAGAGAGAGAGAGAGAGAGAGAGACAAAAATATCTCGAGAAGCAAGTAATGCCGTCCCGATTCAGGACCAAATGAATCGTGTTTAAGAGATTATCCATCGAATTTCGGTAGGAGAGCCGAACAAGGTGTAATCCTTATTCGAGATTTCGTACCTTGAAAAATGTCTTTTTATATATATATATTATATTACAATCAATTTTTGTCGCTGGATAAATCGAGTTTGATCGAATATGGTTGAAACGCTCGATCGAATCACAGCAAAGTTGATAGATAAAGCTTCTCGAGGTGTGGTACGTCTCATCGGTATATATGGTTTTGATCGACACAAAACTCGCCGTCTCATTGAGTTATTATATATACATATATATGTATATGTATATCACGTAGGTTGTTGATTCTCGATATAGCCGTTTCGCTATTAAATAGCAACGCATTGAGAGCGCGCGCAGGGTGGTCAGCATGACTGAGAGGAACGCGTATACGTGCACAGGGACGTGGTATTTGCAGATATGTCGAAATGTGTAAATGCTCGTATAGCAGCACGAATGCCGTGCGCAGTGCGAACGCCGTTCGTCAAAGTGGCTTCCGGAATTCGCTTCCGCTCTCAAGCACGCAATTGCTTGTCGCGCAGAGACCTTCAATTTCCTTTCCTCCCATTTGCCTAATTGACTTGAGAAAAGTTTCCACTCTCTTCCTTTACTTTTGGCATTCTCGCTCCCTTTTTCAATATCAATTAAAATTAAACATGCAAGTTTACGGCTGGATAATGGCACAGCTGTATAGCTTCGGTCCAAGATGACTGTAAATAAATGTTGTAGGAACCTCGAGAACCGTTTTCCTGGCCGAGTTGTTCGTGAGAGGATAGCCAGTCGCAGTGTACAGTGCTGTGTGTTGTGTGTGTGCGTGTGTGTGTGTGTGTGGAGAATTTAAGGAATTGTCGAGGTACAGGTGTACGCGGCAATAATCCTGACGTGCGGAGTACAGGGAAAGAACGTCTCCTGTAGGAGATTTTGGGTGCGAGCTGCAGCGAAATAGTTTAGCTTCTCCAGACGATCCTGGCACGCGAGACGAAGTGGATAATTTTCTTGCACGTTGCATCGGCCCGTTGGATCTCCTCCTTAATCTGTATCCGCCCCAATAAACTTACTGCCACGTCCGACAGATCTCTCGGGCTACTTTTCCACGACGTAGAAAATCCCTTTTATCTCCTGCACAAACGCAGGGTATCCTTTGCCGCAGAGCGAGAGCCACTTCCGCCTGCCCATCCAACTGGTAATAGCTTTCTCTCGAAATATCATACGAAGCAATGCAATTTCTTATCTCTCTCTCTCTCTCTCTTGCCTTCTCTTGTCGTGACAATTAATCTCTCCCTGGTCGATCATTCGGTCTCCTATACAGGAAAACGACGCGTTTAACAGTAACGCTTGGCAAGATGTCACGCAAAACTATATATATATATATAGAGAGAGAGAGAGAGAGTATTGGGGAAGAAGAAATGCCAGAGTACGTACGTAGGGGGATGGATCGGTGATAATCGTTTTTAGGCAGGGACATCGGTGGCATATTGATGTAAGAGAGCGAGGGTATATATATGAGAGGGGCGATCGAGAGATAAAATTCGTAGAGGAACTTTCATCCCTTGTTGGAGTCTCCT
>NW_027116923.1:0-95113 GCF_024137725.1 Prorops nasuta
GGGAAGGGTGGTGGGAGCGCAACGGCCCCCGAGTCCTAGCCGAAAAGGCCCGAAAGATGAATAAGCTGCGTCGGCCTTTTGACCAGCCTTAATAGGCCTAATGGCCACAACCACCGTTCCTGCCGGGAACCATTAGTTTTTTGTATGTTGTAATAATTATCTTTCTGACGGCAGTACCCGAGAGGAAACAGGGAGACACCATTCAGTTGACATGATATTTCCTTTTTTTCTGGTTTTTCGGTTGTATATTGCTTTTGTCCCCCCACCCCCCGCGACTAATCGGGTTGCCCAACGATGTTTCCTTAATAAATCTACGTTCATACTAACATGTTAGCCAACTTCTTTCCCTCACCCTCTCTGTTCCGGGGTATTGTCAAAGGGGGGAGGATTGTAACGTGGCAGATCCAGAGGGGATCTTGGCCACGTTAAGAGTTCCGAATTTTCGCGCCTGATACGCTATTGGTTACTCCGCGAGAACTCCAGTGCCGATCGCAGCGCCGTCGCGAGCTCGCGGCGAGGCCAACATTGCCTACTAGAGTGTCAATGGGACAAGACGCAAGAAAATCGGGTTGAGAAAAAGCGTGCGCTAGAGCCCTAAAAGATAGACGTACGGCGAGTATACGAGCAGGAAAAGCGCTAGAAGTAAAAGGCAAGTGATAGGACGAGCCGAACAAAAAGAGTGCCTGATAGACTGTAGAAAGCGAAGAAAACCCGAAACGTATAGGAAAAGAGGCACGGGCGAAAGGAAAAACAGGGGAAACCAACGGAGAATTGCCTGATAATAATTAAGGTAGGCGATCTGTATTATTAGCGCGGATCTGTCTCCTGCCCGGTGTGTGTCACTACCGGGGGAGACTCGTAATTTTAAGAAGTGCGGTCCCGACGCGAACGGGAAGAAAGAATCGGCTAGCTTAGGGTTCGGCACTCGGGCGACCCTGAGAGGTTAGAATCACGGGAAAGCCGGAAAAGCAGCGAATAGTGCCCCGCGTACACCGAAGGCCATTCGGGTGGCCCACGGAGGGCCTGACGCCCATAGAATTGTAGAAAAAAATATTTTGAAAATAACCCGAATGCGCCGAGGGCACAAGTAGCATCAATGAAAATTCTCCTAGGAAAAATTTAAGCCATTATGGTAGTCCGCGAATTACTGGCCTGATGTAGATTTCCCGCACAGGCGGTCGGGAGAGGCCGTGGCAAAAGGGAGCCAGTGTAAATAGAAAAATTATAACGTAAGTTTGTGAAACTAATATTTTACGTAGTATTATTGAGAAATACCTCTCCCAGAATTTGCGTGTAACATATATAATGATAATTTAACAATCAGAACTTTGTAGTAACTGTACTAGCAATTATTTGCTGAAGTTCTAAAGAACGCATGCAATTACTGCACAAAGAATTCAATAGTTTTTTTCCACTTAGAGAAGTTGCTCTGAATTATTTCTTTCATGTGCTCCAAGAATTACTTTTGCATAATTTTTTGGGAATTAACAAACTCTTCATACCATCAAATAGTATAAGTAATAAAATATTATTATAACATTGGGTAATATCTGTATGACAACATGAAGTACTACATTTGTCCGTTTTTGTTAGATAATGTTGCACAACGCGATTCAAGCAACTTAATTTATCAAACAGAGCAGTGATTAAATCACCAGCATCATACTGCCGCTTTCCAACAAATTGGATTTCAGCATATTGTCTAATATCAATATTCTCTAAAGATTTATCAAGTTTCTGTAAGCAAAAATAAAAGATTTTAGAGCATTGTCTGCTCCTATACGAAATAGTACACTTCTAATTGAATAACAATTTACAATGCATTGTATAACTGCATTTGCGTATAAAGAAATATAATCACGTTTCATTATTCCTCTTATGTATTAATCAATATCATTTACATGTACAGCAATTAATGACAAATTTAGACGATGAAAGTTCTACTTATTACTACAACCTTCTATCCTCATTAAAATTAGTCACCAAAAATTATCGTAAGTTATAATGTTTCATCTGCATGTCTTTACGCAAACATGTGACTGCTTAACTTATTTCCTACTATTCTAGATGCTCCTTCTTGTTTCTGATATAACCTGTAAATAAGAAAATTATAATATAAACATTGCTAATTAAGATAAAATATGTATAAATTAAAATTAGATCAAGAGACACGGTAGTGTCTCGACGGCAAGTACATATAAAAGTAGAAAATGACATGTCTATACCGCCGAGCACTACCGTTAACTTATACAGTAGGTTTGGCCGCCTCAATTTTCAAACCGATTTATTTCCGTGAATGATCCACTGTCATGATTTAAGTAAAGCTTTCCTTAAACTAGTTTGGAACAAGCTTTCATTTAAGACCATGAACATTAAAAACGGTTCATGCAATCCAGAGATCTGATACTGAGTTAGCTATATATATATCGAAAATTGAGATTCTTCTCCTTCATAATCTTCTTCTTCTTCTTCTCCAGCCAGAGTGTATGTCTCGGGCTGAAGTTGGCTGCTTAACGTAGGTTTAGTGACGTCAGTAGACATAAACGTAAATATAGTTGCACACATCGTAAACAGTGTCTGTGTGTATCTCCTAGATATATGTTTTACTTCGTTTATTACGGTAAATCAGGTTAAACTGCAAGATTGACAGTATTAACCTTAAAACAATTTGAACCTAATTATGAAATAAATAAATGAAAAAACATGATTAGGTTGTTCTTATTTAAATTTGATGAGGTTATACTCATTAAAAGGATTTTTAATTACATAAAGGAATCAACAGATTAGATAAGTATAAAAATGAATTTTATGATATAAAATCTTATATATTTTCTGGTACTTTGTGTGATTTTATTGCAGATTAAATTGTGATGTGTTTATTATCTGACTGCTAAGGGTCGAGCTGTGTGGAGTGAAAGATTAAAATATAATATACACCGTGTCTCTTGATTGCTGAGGATGAAACTACGTGGATTGAGTTGCTGAGGATAAAGCTGACTGGATGAAGTAAGATTAATATTTATATATTTTCAACATTTATGTGCATCAGTGATTATCAGGATTGCAAAAAATTGTTAAGGTATTTGAAAATCATATGTTAAACTTCCAGGTATTGAAATCATTAACAAAATACATGTTTAACTGTTTCTTTTCTTTAAACTGATATGGATTTCAATTGTCCGATAGGTTATATCATACTGAGGATGAAACTATGTGGATTGAGTCATTGCTGAGGATAGAGCTAACTGGATGAAGTAAGATTTATTTTCAACACTGTGCCAAGGAGAAGTATACTTTCAACATTTATATGCATCGGTGATTATCAAGAGCATATTAATTGCAAGAAATTGTTAAAGTATTTGAAAACCATATGCTAAACTTCCAGGTATTGAAATCATTAACAAAATACATTTTTAGTTGTTTCTTCTCTTTAAACTGATGTGTGTTTCATCTGTCCGATAGGTTATACCTTTGTCAAGAATTAGCAGCATAAATGTGACAGTAATTGGTGCTAAAAAGAAATGTGGTATGCAAAACGACAATGTCAGCTTTGAATATATGCTTGATTGTAGCTTATTCAAAGCTTTGCGAATTGCTTGTCCAGTCTTGCCCCAATATCAACTCAAGTAGTTGATGAAACTAGTGAAGTCTAGCAAGGTCAGATGGTGGTAAAAGTCAAATGTTGATAAACAGAAAATGTAAATTAATTAAAACATACATTTTACTTAATTATTTTTACATGTTGAAATTATGTTTATTGATTATGAAAAATTTAATCAAACTTTTATTATAGTGAAACTGAAAACATTAAACAAGTAGCCGGGGCATTATGAAGTTCATTTATGCAGAATGCATTACAAATATCAATAAAATCAATGCGTTGACTGTGATATTTTTTCAATGTTAATATATATTATTTTATTAGTTAAGCGCTGCTGTTTCAAAAAATGAGAAGTGTGGAAATTTTCTTTAAATTCTGTAGAAAAATTAAAAGAATTATTTAATTTTTTAAATATTATACTCTTACAAAACGTTATGAAATCCCACAAAAAACAGACTTCGCCTGTAAAAAAAGGCGGCAAGTACATAAACCATTTAGCATAAATAATATAGGAAAATTATCCAATTAAAAAAAGTAGTGAAATCCAAATATTAGGCAAGTGTATTTTTTCTCCTTAGCAAAAGTTAAATTTTTGATAAAAAAGGAACAACAAAGTTACTTGCCGGGCCCGTAATGTCCATGCACAGTGAGAAATAGAATCGTCTGTGGTTCGGCTAACTTCACTCTGTATTTTAACATGAAATTTGCTGTACTACGCTATAGCTGAATCTCACACACGATTCAATTTCCCACTGTGCATGGACATTACGGGCCCGGCAAGTAACTTTGTTGTTCCTTCTTTTTTTCAAAAATTTAACTTTTGCTAAGGTGGAAAAATACACTTGCCTAATATTTGGATTTCACTACTTTTTTTAATTGGATAATTTTACTATATTATTTATGCTAAATGGTTTATGTACTTGCCGCCTTTTTTTAGAGGCGAAGTCTGTTTTTTGTGGGATAGGTATTATACGATACAATTTTCTTTCAATTGTTGCTTTGCTACTTATAGCTCAAGTCATATATAATAGTTCCCAGGCTTACTATTTAAATATACATATACAACAATTAATGAAAAATTAAAATGATGAAAGATCTGCTTATTACAACAACTTTCTATCCTCATTAACATTAGTCACCAAAAGTTTTTGTAAATTATAATGTTTTATCTGCATATCTTTACGCAAACATGTGACTGCTTAGCCAATTTCCCCCTATTATAGATGCTCCTTCTTCTTTCTGAAATAACCTGTAAATAAAACAAAATTTTAATATAAACAATGCTAATTAAGAGAAAATTTGCTTGGATTAATTTTGGATAAATATTAAACAATATAATTTTCTTTCAATTGTTGCTTTGCTACTTAAAGCTCAAGTCATACATAATAGTTCCCAGACTTACTATTTAAATATACATACACAATAATTAATGACAATTTTAAATCATGAAAGATCTACTTATTACTAAAACCATCTATCGTCAATAGTTAGGCACTAAGAGTTTACGCATGTTAAAATGTTTTATATGCTTATCTTTACGCAAATATGTGACAGCTTAGTCAATTTTCCACCATTGTAGATGCTCTTTCTTCTTTCTACGATAACCTGTAAATAAGATAAATTTATAATATAAAAAAATGCTATTTAAGAGAAAATTGGTTTGAATTAAAATTGGATACGTATAATCCAATATAATTTTCCTTTCAATTGTTACTTTGCTACTGAAACATCATCTCAAACATAATAGTACCAAAGCTGACTATTTAAATATACATACACAACAAATAATGACAATTTTAAATGATGAAAGATCTATTTATTACTTAAATCTTGTATCTTCAATAATTATAGGCACCAACAGTTTACGTATGTTAAAATTTTTTTCTGCATACCTTTATGCAAATAATTGAGAGTTTACCCAATTTTCCACTATTCTAGATGCTCCTTCTTCTTTCTGACATATCCTGTAAATAAGACAAATTTATTATATAATGCTACTTAAGAGAAAATTGGTATGAATTAAAATTGGATATGTACGTATTATAAAATATAATTTTCCTTTTAATTGTTGCTTTGCTACATAAAGCTCATCTCAAACATAATATAATTGAATAATTTTATAATATCCACAAATGGCTCATACTCAACATACAGCTGCTGGATACAAATTATTTCTACTCTTTTTTTCCATTCGGATGCTTGTTGTTGCATTATTTAAGAATATATTGCCTGGTAATCATTTTATAAGAATATAATAACAATACAAGAGGCTATGAACCGAAAATGTGATAATATTTAAATTTCCACTACCTGCAAGTCACAAATTAAATTGAAATAAGTATCTCAATATTATTGTATTAGAGTTTATTGATAAGCATCATGTATCACCATATACCAAACAGAATTCTCCAACATAATCTGAAATTAATACAAAAAAATATATCTGTAAAAACATGAATATGTATTTATAAATTTTAATATTTTTGTCTTACAATTTTATAGGTCTTACGCAGTGTAAAATACCAGGCCTCTTTTTAGTCGAAATCCAAATTTATCATCCTCCGTAGCATTGTCTAATTGAATGATTTTCTAATAACCATAAATGGCTCATACTCTACATAATCAGCTACTGGATACAATTTGATAACTTCTACTTTATTTTCCCATTCCGATACTTGTTGTTGCATTTTTGAAGAATATATTACCTGCCAATCATTTTATAAGAATATAATAACAATCTCTTAAAATATATGTTGGTATATGACTGCATATAAGTATAGAAAAGTACTTATATAGATTCAATTTTTAAACATACGTACAATCCAAGTTATAGCAAATTTAAATGATGAAAGAAGATTTATTTTGTTAATACAACCTTCTAACCTCATTGAAATTAGTCACAAACAGTTACTGTATGTCAAATTATTCTTTCTGTCTACCTTTATATATATACATATATATATATATATATCATTCTCATCGATCTTCGATTATTTCAGCTATTTCCTGCATATTTCCAAAACAATCTGCTATTTAGGAAACAATAATAATATTCACTAACATATATAACAGAAAGATTAAAACTGAATTAAATCTAAATATTAATTGTTAAATGTTATTTACCTTCTAATTTGTCCATCGTAATCCATTATATCTGATCTAAATAACGTGAGTAAGCTTAAAGTATATGCTGGTATGTAACTGCGTATATAAATATATAAAAATATCTAGATTCAATTTTTAAACATACGTACAAACCAAGTTATGGCAAATTTAAATGATGAAAGAAGATATATTTATTAATACAACCTTCTAACCTCATTAAAATTAGTCACAAAAGATCAATGTATGTTTAAGTCTTGTTTCTGCATACCTTTATATATGTAATCTGTTCGATCTGCCATTCGTTCATCTGCTTTCTGCATTTTGCTAACACAATCTGTAATTTTGAAAACACGTACTATAATAATAATATTGATAAACACATTTAATATTAAAACTGAGTAAATAAAAATCAGATATTGAAAAATGTTATTTAACTTTTAATTTGTTCTTTAAGATGCATTGAAACTAACCCAAATAATTTGCGTATTAAGGGTTATACACTATACCACAACTATTTTCCTTGTTTTGGCATCATTTTGTTACCAATTACTTTATTAATTGGAATGTGATGAGCGTTTATAAACGCATGGTTTTCTATTATTCACTCTATTTCCTCTAACCTATAAAACAAAGAAACCACAAAGCACCATTGCTCAAATATTTAAATATTTGTTCTAACAAACAATACTTATCTAATTGATTTCTGGATCACTGCCATATATTGATGCATCCAAATTTTAACTATGAATTCACGTGGAAAACTCACGTGCGAATCATACTAACAAAACAAACACTTCGATGGATACCAGGGGGAACAATCTCCCATGTATTAAATTGCGCCAGCGTTAGTGGCGCCCTCGCTCTAAGACAGGCCTTAGAAAGGAACTAACTTGTACAATATATACATATATTTATACATATATAGTGCTTATAGCCACTAAAACAGTTGCTGTGTATTGCTTGATTTTCAATAAAATACAGACATGCAATTATTTTATCTTTCATCAAAGCTTTCCCTGATATTCATTAAAATGTATATACCTTATTTGAAAGTATTACAATCTAAATGTAAGCCAGAGCAGAAAAATAAAATCTCAATGTTCCTGACATAGACATTTGTCCGCTAATTCCTAGCATAAATGAAATAAATTTCAACAAAAATAAAAACAATTTTCCGAGTGGTTTTACTTATATAGATGTGATAACAATTAATTATTAATGTAACATTTAAGGTGAAATTCAAATTAAAATCATTAAAATTTCCTATCCTTGACGGGGCTCGAACCTGCGATGATGGGTATCCCTCCTAAATAGTTCATTGCTTTGATCCACTCGGCTAAACCTATAATTGTTTCTCAGCTTATAAAATCTTCTATTTCATGATTACGAATAGAATTTTAGTTCAACTTTATTAGATAATTTTAATTTTATAACAAAAATAAGTATGTTAAACTTTTTACAATCAAATTAATTTTAAGGACAATAAAATCTGATAGAAGTTAACCATGGTTTCAAATATAATTCCCGTAACAAATATATATAGGAGCTATAGTTTCAAATTGACTGTAATTATATAGGATTGGTCGGTTTAGTACTTATATATATAATAACGTATCATCATATTGAACAGAAATAATTCCTTTTTTTTACAATACCTCTTGATAAATTAAAAGTGGACTTATACATGTGATATTAAAATTATAAATTTTATTTAATGAATGAAAGTAATAGTAAGCTAATAAATTAATTATATTAAATATGTATGTTTTTAAAGAAGGAAATAATAGTGATAATAATTTCAATATAATAAACAAATGTTTTATTAATTATACAAATATAAAAATACATTCTCTCTTATTGATAATTCATAAGTATTAAATTATAAATTTAGGTTAAAGCCAGCAGTCTTATAGATCAAATTGGTTAAATTATTGCACAATAAAAAGAATAAAATTAAACAAATATTTAAACATTAACAAAGTTATCAGCTTCTACGACTAGATTTGTTAAATTTCCTCCGGATGATATTATCTCTTTCGTCATTTATCTGAAAATATATAAAACTGTAAGAAAAACGCACAGGAAATATTAAAAATGTACATACATTATGCATATCAGAATCAGTATTATGTAAGCGTTTCTATTTTCTTTTTTTATAACGCGAGGATATTTTTTGTGCTTCGTGATATATATAGTTATAATGATTATTATTCTGCATCTTTCCAGATAATCTTTTATTGTCCTTCTTCTGTAGTTTTTCGGTTGAATTTTTATTGTTGTTCTTCTGTAGTTTTCCACTTGAAATTTCATCATCTTCCGTTTGCAGTTTTCCAGTTAAAATTTTATTGATATATTTGCACCATTCAAGTATGAAGTATTTGGCAGTAAGGTCAATAATATCATCAGTTTTATTAACACAATGGATTTCAATTTTTGAAAAACTTTCCAAATATATAATGCTTTTCACCTTATCTTTAACTTTTATCTCGTGACAAAAATTCTGCATTTTTATTTCTGCTGTATCTAAGGCCTTTTGTATCAGTTTTTTTGTTTCATCATCACTTAAATTTTGTGCACATTCTATACATTCATGCTTTATTTTATGTATCACATTATTTGTAACTGCTTCTGAATCAATGAAGTTTTTAGGCGATGTAGCTGTTGGTAATGATGCTTGTGTACAATCTATATCTTCTTCTCTATTCTGAGTGTTTGCACAACTTTCTGCAGTTTTAAACATTTTTGTCAATGATAAAGAAGTGCCTTGGTTTTCTTCTGTACAATTGGATGAAATTGAATGCTTTGAAGTCAGGTTTGTTGCTATTAATGTTTTAAATATTGTTGAAAATTGATATGGGGATGGATTATTATTCCTATGCCCATGGTCTCGAATTTGACTGAAGCAGTTCTCTACTGGATCTTGATTTAAGAACTTTAAGTTTAATGAAGCAAACCCTTCTTTTTGCAATAGTTTCCATAGTTGTTGTGTACCGGTAATAGTCCATATCCAATTATGCAAACATTTGGTTTTATTTTTAACAGCTTCATGAGTGTCTTTTTCGACAAACTCCATAGCTTTTAATTTCTTAATTGCTCCAGTCCAAAAAGTTGTATGACTTGTTCTGGAAGAAATGATGCTGGATAATTTTTTATGTTTCTCTCCATTAAAAGAATCAAATAATTCATCGAAAAACAAAAGAGCTTCTGAAGTCGCTGCAGCACTTAAAGGTAACTGAATATCCCCTTTTGTTGTTTTTACAATACCTGGAATTTAAATTGACAATATTATATCTCATATAAAACAAGTATGCAATTTTAAATTTACCATTTTTCCAAGTTATAGCTAAATCAATGAAATTTGCTACTGTATGACTTATTATCTGGGTTGCATATTTAACTTTCATTTTCGGGATTAAATCAATAATGATATGTCTGTCTGTTAGTTTTGGCATTTGTCTTTGGCGCAACAAAGTATATTTGTCCATGTCATAGGCAATTTGTATGTCATTCCAAGTAGCAACTTTTTTTCTACATTTTATTTCATTTTTGTTCAAATTAAGGTCCTTTGTTAGTAAGTAATTTCGGACTCCTTTTTGTAGATGAACATAATCATAAAGTGGTATGATTTCCTGGTTTCCAATAACAAATGTATTTTCTGAAAAAAAAATACTTACATCCTTCGAAGGAAATTAAACAGGAAGAAAAAATTGATTTGTGTATTCTTACTTGCACTTCCATGCTTCTTATAACGTATAGCATTGCTATCTCGTATTAAAGCATTGATAGCAGCGATGTTTGGCCCTCCCTGATCGCAAACAGTTGCTACTGGCTTAAATTCGCATTTCAACAATAAAGTTATCCATTCTTTTATGCATCTACATAGATGAAAGCTGTGTGTAGCAGCACTACAAAAGCCATAACCAAGAGGCATATGGTTTCCTGAAGAAAGGCACTTTAGATAGAACATGATTGCATGGTCAGCTATTTTTCTAGTTCTTCTTAGACCCCAGTCTTCAAATCCCATAATTTTGTCTCTCTTTCCATCATATGTTAATGTAGGTTGCAGTGACATTTCGTCCCATAATAACACTACATTTAAATCTTTTTTATCTATTTCTTTCGCTGTTAATTTGAGGTAATTATAAATAACTTGATTGCATCCTGTTTCAAATGGTATAGATTGCAGTTGTATATTTAGTGTGTTGATGGAAGGACATAGTAGATATTTCGCTAGGTATTGATAAGATGAGCGAGATCTTTTATAAATACCCATACAAAACATTTTCTCTTCTAAGGTAAAACGTCTTGCCTACAAAAAAAAAAATAAAAAATCTATGTACCAATTAGATACTTCAATTGTGTAACCGAATTTACTAGTTTATGATAATTTGTATTAATAATTGTGTTAATTTAACTAATAAAACCAGGGACTTAAAAAATGATATATTGAAATTTCCACAAGAACTCCAATACCTAACTCTACAATAAGCTAACGCTTTCCATGAATTTCGATTTTAAACAAAGCAAAAAGGATCTATCATTACGATTATTCTTGATATAATTGTTAAAATTGAAAAGCTAATCTTTAAAAAATAATATCAAAAAATATTTTTCTTCCATTTAAATTTTGAGTTTAAAGGAAATTTGAAAACATAACAACCGGTTATATGTTGAGTTAGTATCTCATTATTTCAAATTCTGATCATTTTTCAATTAAATCACAGAATTATTAAAACAAATATTATCAAGAAATGTTGAAATGCTAACTTTCCAAGCAATATATAAGAAAAATACAGCACGTAAGAAAATAAGTTTTATTTTCAATTGACAGCTTAACATAAGTATATATACATAACATTACTATAATTTCATTTATTCCAGAAATTATAATGATAATTTTAGTAAATATTAAATGAATATTAGTTTCCGTTGAAAGTTTAAGTTCATAAATTCTAAATGAAAATATAGTATTCGTTAAAAGCTGTACTTTCCATCCTATCTTTTCGAACAATTGTTTCTAATGTTTTATATTTTACCTGAGGCTTCAGGTCATTATTTCTTACAATCATGTCCACAAACTGCTGCCTTATAAGGTTTGCTTTGTCAACCTTGCCATGCTTATCAGCTCTGGGTAATAGAGTGATTCTCTTATTACACCGTTGGTCTTTTAAAAGCCTCTTAAGTCTTGTTCTCTCTTTCTTCATCTTTTTCACCTTGTCGTACAATCCTTTAGCAGTTGGACTTAATAATTGTTTTCTTGTTATATCCTTCAAATCTGGTCTATATGCTGATTGTTGCTGAACAATGGTTTTCAATCTTTCTATTTCTTGTTGATGGATTGCTAATATGTCACTATGTTGCTGCAATTTGTTATGTTGTTCCTGTTCAACAATGATCTTCAAATTATCTATTTCATTTTGATGAACTTGTAATATGGGGCTATGATCTTGTTGTTCTATTTCATATTGATGTAACATTTCTGTTTGGTCTGACATTTCTGGCACTGGCATTTCATTAACATTTTGAAAAGAAGAAGTGGGAATCGCTGCATGTATCAAAACTCTTCTTGTACCACTGCAGTTATAGTCACTTTCTGTGAAGTGCTTATGACAAACTCGTAACTTCTTTACTTCATTGTCATCCAGAATTGAAGCTATCCCTAAACTGGCAAACCACTTCATTCTTCTATTTATGTCCTTAGGAAATGCATGACTAGGAGCCACATGTGATGACAAACATTGCGGCACACAGCACGACCTGACCATCTTCAATTCAGTCTTTTCTTCTAAAAATACATTTAAGTATAAATAAACACAGAAAATATTTTAAGTAACACACTAAAAAGTTAGGTTAAATTTAGCTGCACAATACTTACATATATTATTATTCAAAAAATCTTAATATATAAGTATGTATATTATATATATATAATTATATATATATATATTTAAAATATACAATTGATAATCACAATAAAAACTTTGTTTAACAGTGAAAAAAATCTGTAACAATTGGAGTAACTGCTTTCAGTCCGAAATAAGAGCACAGACATACATGGCGGGAAATATAGCGTCGGCGTCACTTAGCTACGCTGCCCGCGCATGCGTACACGTTCATAACTTAGTTCTGCTTGACGGGCTTACAGTGAGGGCGCCACTAACGGTGGCTAAATTTTTCCCATAAGAGATTGTTCCCCCTGATGGATACTACATATACGTCGCGCCTGCGTTGCGGCCATATTGGAATCAGTTTCACACCTATAGCACCAACACATTCGAAAGAGCAAAAGTAAAGGACAGAAGATAACGCTTAAACGTGTAAGAGTGAGAGGTCCGATGGAGACACCAAAATCTTGGTCGGGAAGAGAAGAAACGCTAAATGAAATGATTTGAGCTATTAGTGGAACGTAATCGTGAGATCTCAGCATTGCGTGAACCGATTTAAACGTTTGCGGTCTCATTCGAAAGCTTATATTAACATTATATATCAAAAGTTTCATCAAAATTTTCATTAAATGAACCGATCGGAAAATATATCCATCGGAAAAATCGTGAGTCCAAACTTGGCGTAAAAGTAGGTAGTGTCGCGGGGCTCTTTAAATTACTTGCCGCGTAACACTACCGTGTTACTTGATTAGCCATTTTTTCATTTTATGAAGGGACAAGCCACAAAATTAAAAATAATTTTTTCTTTATGTCGTAGATTGTTTATAGTTTTTGCCTTTTTGCATAGTGTCTACCTAAATGGACTAGCCAGTAAAATTAGCCAATTGCTATATAGGTCAGATTCTAGTTTATAGTGACTATAAGTTGATATGGTCACCAAAAAGAAATATTTTACAATTCACCAAGCAAATCGTAATAAAGTGAAGAGAAAAACATAAGCATTTATTAATTTATCTTTGAAATCTTTTCATACCTAAGAGCGTGCAAAGACTGAATAATAATCTACAGCATTAACAAAAATTTATTTTTAATTTTTTGGCTTGTCCCTTCAGAAAATGAAAAAAGGCTTATTTATTTTTAAAGGGATCCCTCAACCTCTCCATTTAGATTGAAATTTCCAGAGAAGACTATGGCCTTACTTGAAAATCTATTACCGACTCATTTTGATCT
Source organism: Prorops nasuta (assembly GCF_024137725.1). Taxonomy (NCBI): domain Eukaryota; kingdom Metazoa; phylum Arthropoda; class Insecta; order Hymenoptera; family Bethylidae; genus Prorops; species Prorops nasuta. The sequence goes on from NW_027116923.1 coordinate 13,822, forward strand.
TCCAATGATGCACACAGCAAACTGCTCTATCTGATAAAACAGTAAGATTTTTAAAAACAGAAAAAAATAAAATTTCTTATATTAGCTTTTTTAATACAGCGTGTTTCTCTAACGGAGGAACATAGGAGAATCGTGTTAGTTGACTATAGCACTCGGATTGATCGAATCCGAGATCGCTGATTGGTCAATTTCGTGTAGTGCCAACATAAATTGGTCGTTGCCAACAGATGAATAATAGTAATGTCCTATATGACGTCATTATCGGCGTTTATGGATGTCACCTGATTTCGGAAATAGAAAATAGAGAGAATGACGGAATGTCAAACGTCAAAACTACTGGGTGTGAGGTTATATTGTTGTAAATAAAGTAAAAAAGATTAAAATATTAAAGAGTGAAAAAGAGAATTAGTATTATGTGTAATTAATAATAATTTTTAGTGCATTAAATAATATTTACTTGTCTAATTATGATAACCCTTTTTATTTGTTTAGTTGCTTATAGTAAAATGTAATAATTACAAAGTGGACAAATAGCAGCTCATGGAAAGTATACTGCTATTCGACAGAAACATTCTGTGAATTATTGGAATAAGTAGTCGAAGAAGATGAATTATTGGAAAATATCTTCATCGGTGATACAACTAGTGGAAATCATACAATTTATAATCTTTATTTTGTACACCATGCTAATTGGGGAAGAATTGGACAAATATCAGACATAAATTTTGAAGGTAGGTAAAAGCTTACTCAGAATAAATAAATTACATAAGAATATTGGCAAAATTAATGATATAGATTAAACGATACTTTTAGGAAGACATGATAACATTGATAAATTCTGTAAATACCCAATAAGGCAGATTATATTGGATCTATGGAGAAACCATGGTGTGTAGCACTGGAATTGAGAAATCAAAATCAAGATGTGTAGCCAAGCAGTGTGTCTGCTATTTTGAATTGTGCCTTGACATTTGCATTGTGTGTGATGGAGGAATCAATGGAAACCATTACGCAATGTAAATATTCTACTGAAAGTTATAACGTAAATTGCTATTATATAGCCATTATCACATACAGCTTTACAAATTCAGTTTTTTTAATAGATTAAATATAACATTATGTAAGAAAATATCTAAGATAATTATTATGCTCACTATTAAGTTTTTACGTATACTTTCAGGTTCAGAACAATTAATTAAATCATAGGAGATGAGTGTGACTTGAGTTATTTTGAATAACTCCAAATCATCCAGTGTGGCTACTTGGAAGATGCCTGTAAAGAGAAGATTCTTCTAAAGCTGGCAGGACAGAAATTTGTCCAAATGCTGTTCCAATGAAATCAATTAATGTATATGCAGCCCATTAATAATGCTATGCACATCCAGTTGATTATTTAAGAGTAATTAGATAAGATGAAACCTTATACATTATATTATATCTTACAGTACGTATTATTTAAAATACATTTGGAAACTATGTGCACTTATCATAAACTAAAAATAAATCAAAGTGTATAAATAATATAGAAACAATTATTTTCTGTTCTTTACGGTTCGTAAAATTGCTATAAAAATTGTCTTCATAACATAATTAGTTTAATTATTTGTTAGAGTTTTTATTTGCATTCTTCTATCTCTCTTGATTAAATGAATTATATATTTTCCAAGTGAAATATATTTTATTGTGAATGATATACTTCAAACAAGAAATATACTTTACATGTATTGCTCAAAATTTATTAGATTACATTATTTACAAATATAATTCAAAGTGACCTCCAGCGACGGCAGAACAGTATTCCAGTCTCTTATTAAAGCCTTCCAATATATTTTGCAGTTGTTGAGATGTTATTCTCTCACACCCTCTGATAATTGCTGTTCTCAGTTCATCCAGATTTTCAAATTCCGCTACATCGTAAATCTCATTTTTCAGGATTCCCCATATCCCAAAATCTAAGGGCGCAAGGTCGGGCAATATCGGAGGCCATTCAATTGGCCCACGTTTCCCGATCCACCTTCCTGGATACTTTGTATTTAAATATTCCACTACAACCCTAGCGGTGTGGGCTGGAGCACCGTCCTGTTGAAATACTATTTGGCCCTACAATATTTAAAAAAAGATTGCTGAAATTAATCATCTAGTATATTTTATAATATTATGTTTATTTAAAGATTAATGGAAATTACCTTATTAACAATAATTCTATTGATTCTTGACTCGACTTCGGTTCTTAAAAGATTTAAATATTTATCGGCATTTAGATTGCCGTCTATAAATATAGGCCCGATTATCCTTTCTCCCAATATTCTTAATCATACGTTCAGTTTTTGCTGATATTGGGTATGTGATTCAATGCTTTGGTATGGGTTTTCTTTCGGCCAAAATCTGGTATTTTGTTTGTTCGGCGCATGAACTAGGACAAAGGTGGACTCATCGCTGAATAAAATATTTGCTAATAAATTTCCATCCATTTCAATTTTGTCCAATAAAATTCTGCAGAAGTCCAGCCTTTTGGAATAATCTAATTCTTTTAATTGTTGACAAGTGTTCAATTTATATGCCCGAAATTTTTCTTTTTTTAATGTTCTGTACACTGTCTGACGTATCTATGTGTGTCCCGAGACTCCTATCTCCACACATAGTCGAAAAAAATAATAAAACATGCCTCTAGGTTCGACACTATAAATATCACCCGGTAAGGGAAAAAAAAAGATAAATTCACTATATTACGTAGTGGTTGGGCGCCAGGTTCGTTGACGGAACCATAGCATCGGAAACCCAGCGGCATATCAACCTTCCATTCACCGGCTAGCCAGGCGTGGAAGAAGGTAGAGGGGGGGGGGGGGGGGGTAAGGATCGTAAGTGTATGTTTCCGTGTGAGGATCAAATAATTAAAACAATACGATTCAAGCTGAGAGACTTTTGCCTTTACTTCTCCCATGTTACTATGTTCACATCTACATTCATCCCTAGGACTGTCGTCTCATGGGGCGTACGCCTTCGACACACACATTCATTCCAGGCATGCGAGACAGAACTACGGGGACTCGACTCGGGCATGATATTCGCCCGCACCACTCTGTGTGTATTTCTAGTTTCTCCCGATGACGGGGAATAAATGACCCCGAATATTATCGCCAAGTCCAGAAGGAGGCGTTCCCTCCGAACCTGAATACCTCGAACCCCACGGGGAAGCCCTCGGCACACACTCTCCAACCGCGCTCGTTGAAGAGGCCCCTCCGGGAGGTGATACTCGGCGTGAGGGTTCGCGATCGGATTCCCGGTACCTCGAACAGCTCCTTTCCTAGGCAACGTCGTAGGTCCGGGATACCTCCCTCACCCGATCGGACAACACTCACCCAGGGATGGGGATCGGCGTACTCGGCTCGTGGATGATTCTATGGACCAACCGACGGTCCCTCTACTCTCCTCTAAGTTAAGGGGTTCATCTACTCCTTACAGGAGTCCTTCCTTCTATATGTTGCCCTTCGGCAGGTGGATTCCTAGGGAGTGATGTTCTGAGTTAACCCTGGATCTCGCGAAGAGGGGACCTCTCCACCCTCTCGCGATCGCCCACTCACCAGCCAATACACCCGGAATCGAGCACCGGGAGAGATTATCACTCACCGGGGAAAACCATTTCCGGGGAAAACCGGGAATTGCGGGGAATTCCTCACCAGGATCTCCTCAGCACACCTCCCCCTTCCTGGGACGATCCTCCCTGCTAAACTACGTACACACAGAGGGTTAAGGAAAGATGCTACCTTCTAACCTGTCCCTTTTACTTCCAGATGCGGCTCCACTCAGGTCCTCCGGGTCACCTTCTCTCACCGCTTTCTGGAGCGACTCCGTCCAGGCTTCTCTCCATGCCTCCCGATTATTCCATCTCTCTCCGTTATCCTCTTCAATCCCGAGTCCAATAATTAACCTCCTTCTTCCAGGGTCTTCTCATTAACTCCCATTCGTCACTCTTCGCTCCGCTGGGCTGCCAATTAAAAGGGGCGATCCTACTCCTTCCGCGAGTCCACGCATTAAGAGAGCTATGTTTCACTTGATCGGTCTCAGATCATCTTCTCCTTCCATTCCCCACTCCTTCGCTACTTCCATCCCTCCTTGTTGACAGTTTTTGTTAACATTGGTCGCTTATATGAAAATTTCATATAATAAGATAGCCTATTGATTGGCCGATCGTAGTCCTCGGCGGCATCTTATCCGCCCATCACTCTGCATAACCAGGCAGCGGATTTTTGTAGTTCTGGTCGTATTTTCAGGTTAGTTTCCTCCCGCTCCGAGAAGGTTTTTCACGTCAGAGGGGGTATTCTCTCTCTCCTTCTCTCTTTCTCTGCTCGACGATTCGCTATCACCTCCTGTGCTGCTTTCTGCCTGACATTCCCTACTTTTCTAAGCTGTATAATAAAACAAATCCCTGCCATCCCGTCTCGCATCCTCATAATCGTTCCTTGCACTCACTCATCAAACATACTTTAACTTAAAAATGGATTGATTTTCATGATTTATAGAGGAGGTCGATATCGGGGTGAAGGGAGAAAGAGTCGCATCCTAAGGATCCCTCCCCCAAACACTCGGACTATGTATCTACCCTTGGGGCTCAATTTTAGCCTCTTGCTCTAATTATAGTCTTGGGACGGGGTACAATGAAAACCCCCGTCACAACTCCCCCTTCCTTCACCCAGGGTACCTTGAACATACCCTGGACCATATTGTACATTCTCAGCCTGCAGAGTACTGAGTTTTTGGTCCTGGATTGATGGAGTAAAATCATCCCTCTGAAGGGGACTCACCTACTCGCAAAGATGAACTTCTGAACCGAGCTTCCCTCGGTAGGGGAGGTTCATAGACCACTTCTACAAAATTTCCTACCCGAAGCGGGGATACTTAAAACTACACGAGTTATTACCGCCACCCACGCTGGGGACCTCTGGAAATACATAGGACTTCCCATGGAGAGGGGACAGATAGAATTTCATAACACTTTTTTTTTTTTTTTTTTTTAATTAATTAATAAACACCCTTTTCACTTCAGGGGAAGTATTATAGTTATTATAACATTTCCCACCCGATTCGGGGATTGAACATAATACATTAACTTAAACTAGCGATGAGCAGCCGCCGTAGGGCAATTTAAAAAAGTATGCCCTCGGGCCAAACACAAGAAACAACGGGGTCTGCCTCTGGTGACGATCCTTATAGGTGGGGCCCCTCCTGTTCCTTCTACTTGGTAGTAATGGATGCGTCTTTCTATTACGGAGGTCCCGCCTCCCTCTCTTCGAGTAAACTGTCGGGCACTTTTATAATATTGTGCACCTTCTGGCAAGTTCCTTTTGGTCACGGTGGCGAGTGCTGGTGGACCTGGAAGCTTTTGTTCCTCTCTCTCCGTCAGTGTCTCTGAAGGTTGACTGGTGGAAGGACGACAGGTTGAATCCTTGGCCGCAGGCGATTCGTCGAAGGTGGCATCACTCTTCTCCAATCGGGGGCCCAACTTAAGGCGATTTCCTTCTTCGGGCACAGGTTGAGGGGGTTTTCCTCAGTACAAGTTGGGGTTTTTGTCCATCCCCTCCTCCTCCCACGGCCCGGGTAGGGTATCCACCTGTACCCCTGTCTCTCGCGTGGTTGGCTTCGCCGGCTCCTCTTCCTCCTTTTCCGTTTGTATCCCCTTCTCGTTCGGACCGGGTTGATTCGTTACTATCTGCACGGAGTCGGTCTGGGTGTACTGGTCCACCTGACCTACTTGTATGGACGTCGGGTGGGAGTAATTTCGGACCGTGTTTGGATCCTCCCGCAAGAGCCTCGTTAGGCTGTCTGTGACCCGTTCCTTGAGACTTGGGTAACGGCGACACCACTTCTCTATTTTCCCAATGAACGGCCAAAGGGGGCGACTCGGATCGGTTCCATGGGGATCCGGTGGCTCTCCTTCGAGATCGACCTCCTCGTCACTGCTGACATTCGCCTCCCGACGGATGGTCTCTGGCTCACTGTCCCCCTCGGTGAGGTCCACGAACTCAAAGCCGTTAGGCCCTGTCGATGAGGTGGTCTTTGGCTTGGTTTTCGGTCTTCGTAAGGGAGTTTCGGGATTCTCGTCTGGCGGAATACCGAAATTTCCTTCCCTAAACATGATGTATTATTCTCACCGGGTTCTGAATTATTATTAGGGTTCGATTAGCCCGTATTGGATAAGGCTAACTCCTTCGGGCTCGTGGACGGAACCTCCAATCGCCCAGTGTGGGGACGCTAGCCCGGAGGATATATTTTCTTCCACAAAAACTTACTCCTCCTCCCGTGGTATCTGATTCGGGGACCCGTGAGCTGGAAAGTATGTTTTCATATATGATACATGAGTTTTGAAATGTTTGTCCGTAGCGACATCCTCCAATTCGTACACAACCGGGGAAAGGACTCGACGCACCCGGTAGGGTCCTTTATACTTGGGTGTTAGCTTGGCTGAAAAATTCCGAACACCTGACGACAAACAGTGAGCCCTGGATAAAACTAAGTCGCCCACTTGATAACTAAGGTTACGTCGCCCCCGATTATAATTCCGAGACTGTTTCGTATAACATTGGTCCAATTTCTTAACGACCCATTACTGTACCGCGCGCAACTTAGTCATGCGATCACTCCACGAAATCTCACCATCCGCGGGGATCACTACACCCTGTTGTAGGTGGAAACACTCGACTGGGGACAGCCCTCGCCCAAGATTCAAGAATGCCGGACTCATCCCCAAGGTTGAATGCTGGGCGGTATTATAGGCGAAACGGAAATCTGTCAGATGTGCGTCCCACTCTCTCTGATTCTCTTTTAGAAAAGCCACTATCATAGTTTTTATGATGCGATTGACTCGCTCAACCGGATTCGCTTGGGGATGGTAAGGCGGTGTGGTGGCATGATATATGTGATAGTCTTTACATAAACCATCGATAACACGGTTCAGAAATTCGGTCCCGTTATCAGTTAGTAGTACCCTAGGAGCTCCCCATCTTGAAAGAATCAAATCGCGGAACGACTCACTAATCTTGGGACCAGTGGCTTTACGTAGCGCACACAATTCCACCCACTTCGTGAAGTAATCCTAGAACACCGCGACATAAACCAAACCCTGTCGGCTAGGAGGAAAAGGTCCCATGATATCGGCGGCAACACACTCCCACGGTCGCTCGACGATTCTACGACCCATCATACCCACCGGGGCTCTGGCTTCGACTTTCGTTCGTTGACATGTGTCACACTTCGCGACGTAGTTATGCACATCCTTATACATACGAGGCCAAAAGTATCTCAATCCTACTCGTTTGTAGGTCTTATCGATTCCCAGGTGGCCAGCTTGGGGCTCCCGATGACATTCATTCAACACCCGAGTCTGCCATCGTAAGGGAACGACCAGTTTCCAAGCATTTAGATCGCGTAAATCCGGTTCGCACTCTCCATTCGGACGATAGACAAGAAGACGCCCCTGAACGATTTGCCAATCCCTATATTTCCCGGGCTCCTTCGCGACATCCGCGCATTTCCTGGTGTACCACTCATCGTTAACATCCTCAAAGTCTTCTTCCGAACTCACTTCCTTACCTTCCTCTTCCTCCATGGTGAATACCACCCCTGTCATTTGGGGGACTCCCGTCGGTAGAGTCCCTTCATTCTCCTCAAACATGCGAGACAGAGCGTCTGGCACGTGATGCATCGCACCCTTTCGGTGGACTATCTCGAAATCATACTCCAACAATTCCAGTGCCCATCGCGCTAGACGACCCGTGGGATTTTTGAGATTATGTAGCCAACGGAGGCTACTATGATCAGTTATAACAGTGAATCTGGTCCCCTCCAGATACGCCCGAAACTTTTTAATTGACCAAACCACCGCCAGGCACTCCAACTCCGTGGTCGTATAGTTACGCTCGGCATCATTCAGGGATCGGCTCGCGTATGCGATGACGTGTTCTTGACCCTCCAACGTTTGTGTCAAAACAGACCCTAACCCGATGGTGCTCGCGTCCGTTTGCAGTGTGAAGGGTAGTTCGAATCTGGGACATGCCAACGTAGGAGCGGTGACCAGATGATGACACAGGACCCTAAACGCATCCTCTTGTTCCTCCCCCCAAACCCATACCTGATTCTTTTTCAGTAGCCGGTTAATAGGTGCACTCTTCGAAGCAAAGTTTGGTATAAGTCGTCGGTACCACGAGGCCATCGCCATAAACCTTCTCACTTGTTTCAGGTTACGCGGGGGCGGATATTCCAAGATGGGAGTGACCTTTTCGGGATCCATCCTTAAGCCATGTCTGTCAACTAGGAAACCTAAGTAGCGAACCTGAGCCTTACAAAACTCGCTCTTATCAGGGTTAATTCGCAATCCGGCTCCAGCGACACGATCAAACACGAGTTTTAACCATTGAAGGTGTTCGGCAAAGGTCTCGGTAACTACGATGATGTCGTCCAAATACGCGAAGGCGTGTGGCTCCATTTCGGGGCCAATCAACTTATCCAATAAACGCTGGAAGGTGGCCGGAGCACCCGTCAGACCGAACGGCATGCGGAGAAAATGAAACAATCCCCGCCCGGGCACCGTGAACGCCGTAATCTCACGATTCGATTCTTCCATCGGTATTTGGAAGTATGCCTGGCTAAGATCAATGGCCGAAATAAAACAAGTAGAACGGAGTTTGTCAAGAATACATTGCATGTAGGGCAACGGGTACGTGTCCTTCCGTGACACAGCGTTGACTCGACGGAAGTCCAAGCAGAACCTATACGACCCATCCGCCTTCCTCACCATGACGATAGGTGAGGACCACTCGCTACCCGACGGCTCGATTATTCCCTCTCCCAATAGCCGATCTACTTCTTTATAAATGGCTTGTTGAACTACTGGAGATACGGGATAGTATCTTTGTTTAATGGCGGTGGCTCCCCCGACGTCGATTCGATGGGATGCGAGAGCTGTAAGACCGGGTGCCGCCAACAGTTTCGGTCGTTCGTTTTCTAGAAAGGTTTCTAAAATCCTTTCATCCGCGGGTTCCAATTCACTAAGTCCCAGACTCACTTCAGAGCATTTTCCCCTGTTCCCGGGGAGTCGCAATCCTCCCGTCAGTCCTGCGGGGAAGACTATTTCTCCCGGTACGCGGGGATCGTCTGCGGGAACTATTTCCACCTCCCACTCTTGGGGAACTTCGTCAGAGGGCTCAATTGTGAGGAGAGCTTGCACCCGATCCTCCCAAGGCTCTACCTCTGGGGATTCGGAGACCTCCTTACTGTCTTCACCGTTGAAGGGGAAAATCTGCCCTGGTTGGGAATCAAACCACCAACAACGTTTCGCGAAATCTACTACGATTCCAAACGCGCGTAGCGCATCTAACCCTAGTATACAGGGGACCGCCAATTGGGGAAAGAAACTAGTCCTGACCTCCTGACTAGTCCAGCCCAACGTCATGGGGAGTATAATTTCCTCGTCTATTTTGACCCGTGTACCATCGGCTGTCACCACTACGCTTTCCGATCCCGACAAAATCGACAACTCCAAACTCGCCAACATCTCCACTCCGCGTGTCCCGATGTAGGTGTTCGTGGCCCCACTATCCACCAAAACCGGTAAGGGTACATCTTCAATTAATACGGCTAGATATAATAAGGGACCGCGATTCTCAATTTGGAATATCGAGTCGACTGGGGAAGACATGATTTCACCAGACCCAATACTTTCGTAGGCCAAAGGCATGGTCATTGACCCTTGCTCGCGTTTCCCGACTGACATTCACACTGTACGCTTACCACTCCGTCTTTACCACATCGATAACAAAAAATTCTCCTGGTAGTCGCGGGACAGTTTCTCCACGAATGACCGGCCTGCGCGCAGTTCCAGCACCTCAACGGTCGTCGCTCGAGGGACGAGGTCGTCGCTGCGAGTCGTGCATTTGAAAGCTGAACTAAGTTCACGCCATCCTCTGGTTCTCCCGTGAGGGGGACGACCTCAGTATCTAAGTCCAGCATTTCTCCCATCATAGCTGTGGTTCTTCTGGGTGCACGAGTGGTCCGAGCGTTCGGCGGACACGCCAATTCCGGGTATAATACTCGATCGGGAGGGGGGCGGCGCGACATACGTCAGGGCAGCCCTCATGGCCTCCTCAATACGACAGGCTCTCATTTCAAGGGCGTCAAATGATCCAATAGCGTCAATATCTATCGCGGGCTGTAATCTCGGGAGCAAATTCTTATATGCGGTCCATACCCACTCACGTTCCGGCCAAGGGGGATTTAATCGATCCAATAAATTCCGCATACACACAAAATAATCCGCGACGGACTCTCCCTCCTCCTGTGTGCGTTTCGCGATATCCCGACGCAAATTAAATTGTGCGTTAGGCCCACCAAAACGCAAACGGAAGGCACTCACGAACGCGAGCCAGTTACCCCAACGCGGACGCAACCCTCGATACCACTGCAACGCGATGCCCGTTAGTGCGTAACGGACATAGTCTAACATCATTGAGTCCGCAATGTTCAACGGCACGCGGACATCTACCAAGCGTAAAAGGAAAGCCTCGGGGTCTTCCCCGGATTTTCCCGAAAAGCTGATCCGCAGCCGACCGAACATTGAGCAAATGGCAGACACTTGGTTGGCAAGATTGTCGCGTGCGTAACCCGTCGTCCCATACGTTGTGGGCGGTGGTACGGTATGCGTTGAATAAGCTAAATATGGATCTATAGAGCCGATCATCCGACTGGTTCCCGCCGGGTCCTGCGGATCCCCCAGTCGGCCGGTTCCTCGGGGGTGGGAGTCATATTCGTTTTCCCTACTACCCTGCAAACTTCCCGTGGCACAACGGGGATTCGGGTAATTAACGGTCTCTCTTACTGCAGTCTGGGTCGAGCTCGCCGTGACGCGTATTGGATCTGTAATCTGTGTCGCGGGCACAAAGGAGATAAAGGGGTATCTCGCGCCCGACGTGTCCGGGGAACTCGAACTTACTACCACCCGCTCAGTGACCAACCGGCTGTTCTCCGGGAGGAAATATTCGTCTCCAGAACTCCTGCCGGGAATCTCCCGTGCGGGGAACAACTGGCTGGGAATTTCTCCCCTTAGAGGTTCCCTCGCCACCCCTCGCCCGCGATCCGCGACAGGTAGCCTCCCCTCCGCGGTCCGCACTCCCGACGGAAAACACACGGCTAATCGATTCATTAAATCTGCCAGCTGGACCTCTAATCGCGAAATCCTAGCACAATCCCCACGCGACTCAGTCATCGAGGCTTCCGCGGAATCGCCAACCCTCGAAGGTTGCTCAGACCCTGACGCAGCTAATTCTCCGCCCCCACCCACAATCTCGGGGGAAAGGACCCATGGCTCGTTGGACTCCTCCCGATCAGCCAATGGATCTCGTAAAACTCCCGATGGGCCGGGGACCGCCGAGTCAACCCTCTCCACTCTCTCCCGGGCCGGAGACTCTTGCACATTCTCAGACGCGCTACGGTCCTGCTTACTCAGATACCCATATAGACGTTTGCGCAGGGTTGGTAATACGCCACTGGTTGGTTGTCCCAAGGTGGCCAATTGGGCCCTAAGTTCCTCCGTATTAAGGGTATTTACCCACGCTAACGGGTCGATCTCATCATTATCGCGGGGCACTGGATTGTTAGTCGAAGGATCACTCATAGTAGATCCCTTGGTTCCGCTCAACTGGAGATCGTTTAACTTATTCTCCTAATCACTGGGGAATTCATTCTTTCGGGGAATATTCTCCCGTTAACACCACCCGAATCCACCTTTGATCGCCCTCACCCGACCGGGGATAGGGGAAAATTTTAAAATGGGGATTTTATAGTGTTTTTCCTACTTATCACTTAATGATACGTGGCTAACCTATCCGCTATACACCCTTCCAATCAGGGGAAATTACCGTATTTTATCTATTGGGGGAATTAATGTCCTCGGGGAATATTCACCCGTTGACTACGCCCGAAATCTTTGTCAAACACCCTTTTACTCTCTCCCAATCAGCGAAGACACACTGTTCGTCATCCGGGGAATAGCACCCGAGTGAGAAAATTAGTGGACGCTCTGACCTAGGGGAAATAGGGGAAAAGTTCGCTAGAACACTACTGGGAAAGCAAACCACCCGTCAAATCTACCGATTCACCCTATATGTACCTCTAAACGGGGAGTAGACTAACTATTCGGGGATACTTCTCCCGAAACTGTCGGAATTAACACCCTATATTTTAAGGTACACTCTCGCGACGTTCTTAATTTACGAATCTCTGCTTACTTGACTATCCGGAGACTAGGGGAGATTACAATTAGCACTTGTTTGATTACTGTATTTTCACACTCGCGCACGCGTGGAGGATATCGCCAAATTATATTAAATTTTTGTTCAGTAAACCTAATAATATTATTTTTTTTTTTTTTTAATAGAAAACCATACTTACCGGGGTGGTTTAACCGCTCTTGCTGCCTTCTCTCGGTCTGTTTTCCGATTTTCCCCGGTACTCCCGAGGATTTTCTCCGATGAGGAATATCGGTTACTTCCTCCGGGTCGATTCTCTTGGTCAGGTCGTCTGATTATATTCTCAGCTTTCATCCAGATCCACGCCACGGATGTCCAACTCAATTGACTTTACACTTATTCTCACGATCGATATAACTCAATCAATCTTCCCGAACTATCTCGCAGGAGGTATTACTGCCGAATGACTGGGCCGGTCGCGTCTCACCCAGGAGGTGGGGATAGTGAACCAATAGGCACATCGGAAGATGTCAACAAACGGTAGCCGGCTACCGCTCAGTTGCCTCGCGGATTGTTGTTGTCACCGGATTATAATTCTCGGAAGGACAACAAAAATCAAAACATTGGTAGTTCTGTAGCCCTTCGAGCTTTCCTTTAGCCCATCTCCCAGAATTGGGGAACGATTGTTTTTCAGCGTATTGATGTTGTTCGCTGTAGTCTCATTTCGGTTTTTGTATAGCCTGTTACTAGGCTCACTTAAAACTACTTAACCTAAACGTAAATACGAACAACACAAAAACTTTCATACTCGTTCACTCTCAATACCTTTGAAGCATAGCAACAATGGATACTATTATGCCACACATTACTGAAACATACACTCTAATCGGGCCCCACGTTGGGCGCCAAATTTTATGACGTATCTATGTGTGTCCCGAGACTCCTATCTCCACACATAGTCGAAAAAAAATAATAAAACATGCCTCTAGGTTCGACACTATAAATATCACCCGGTAAGGGGGAAAAAAGATAAATTCACTATATTACGTAGTGGTTGGGCGCCAGGTTCGTTGACGGAACCGTAGCATCGGAAACCCAGCGGCATATCAACCTTCCATTCACCGGCTAGCCAGGCGTGGAAGAAGGTAGAGGGGGGGGGGTAAGGATCGTAAGTGTATGTTTCCGTGTGAAGATCAAATAATTAAAACAATACGATTCAAGCTGAGAGACTTTTGCCTTTACTTCTCCCATGTTACTATGGGGGCGTTCGAAAATTACTGGTCAGTAACTGACGAACAAAATATGGTTGGCAGTAAATAAAATTTATCACTTAAAAGTTGGTAACGCTGAGAATTGCTGACAATCCGTTTCCTATGCTTCAGCCAGCAAAGGCCGACAGTCGCAAAAGTTGACGCTATTTATTGTGGGGTACGTACATACATACAATACATAGGGCATTATAAGGGTCATCCGTCATAGTTTCAGTGTTCAGACTTTTTTGTAATTTTCGGCTTTTACATCCAATGCTCGCTTTTGTGTTTTCGATATTTTCTTCGATTCCGACTGTTCACTAAATGTAAAATTTAATACTTAATTATTTTTTACTACAATGATAATATATATATACTTATCACTAACTATTAATTTGATTTTAGAGTAAAGATGGATGTACAAACACACATACAATCGAAAAATTTAGTCCATGAATTAATATTAAAAGATGCCGAAACTTTAATAGAGTACAAACTTAAAGTTAATTCGAATGATTTCAAACTAGCTCATAAAGGTAGTTTGGCTTATGAATTGCTTTCTACATAGTTTATGTAAATTATTATAAATATATAATAGCACTACTATTTATTTAATTTATATTTTTGTAGACCCTGCTTTTGCCGCTATGTTACTACAAAACGTAAAATTACAGACTTCAGATAGTAACAAAATTTGTGTCAATTCTAGCTTAGCCAAAGCAAATAATATTAAATATTATAATGTGCTCCATGATGATTTTAAAGTAACTGTAGTGGAAACTGATCCTAATAGCACCCAAATGAAAATAAGCGGGATATTAGAATCTGATAAATTGGAGAGTGATGATTTTTATGACACAGACCCTGATGACCCTAGAAATGCACAAAATGCAGGTACAGAATAAAATATTAATAATTATATATGTATCTAAATTAATAAATACTTGACTCTTTTAAGGTTCATCAAAGTTCAAGGTACAATGGACTCATGCATCAACACTTTTATTAATATTTTTGTATAAAGAACATTGTGGGTTACTGGACAAACATCCTCACAAATTATTATGGGATACAATTTCAAAGTTAATGAAAGAAAGAAATTATAATTTTTCTGCTCGTAGTTGCAGTATAAAATTTGATTCGCTCAAAAGAAGATATCGCCAGGTTATAGATCACAATGCCCAGAGTGGAAATAATAGAAAAGACTGGCAGTATTTAGAGGTATTTGATTTAGTAAACTATTTAAGTTTCAATTATATTTTTACTAGAAACACGTATAATAAAATTGTTACAATTAATAAAAAAATAATTTACATGCTAAAATGATAAATATTTGTATACACTTACGCTAAAACTGAAATAATAAAAGTACATTTTATATATTTTTTATAGATTTTGGATGATATTTTTAAAACAAAAAAGTGGGTTACACCATTGTCTGTAGCCGGCTCCAATATTATTGATACATTGAAACCTTTAAGAGATAGAGACAATTCTTTTACTCCAAATAGTATGTCCTTGAATATCATATATTATGATTACTTTGCCCAATTATTACTATATAGTTATTATCATTGATAATTGCATGTCAATTTTGCAGAAAGGAAAAGAAAATCGAATGATGACGAAAAAACTGAATATTTGAAATTACTAATAGAAGAAAAAAGATGAAGGAGAGAGCAAAATGAAATATATAAAGCAAAGAAATTAAAATTATTGTCCGAATTTAAAGAAATACTTAAAAAAAAGGAGAAAATTTAACAACAAGGAATTAATTTGAAATCTTGGTTAATAATGTAAGTAATATGCGGAATCAAAAGAAAATTATTTTTATTCACTTCATACTTTTAACAGAATATGCGATTCTAACTAAATGATTGTCATTTTCTAGTTACGCAGATCTTTAAAAGTTGATGGTGAAATAAACTCTATTCGTAATAGAGAATGGTCAGCTGAAACGCCTGAAACCATTCTACTTTATAATTCCTATATAATTTTACTAGTTTCATAATTAAAATATTTAATTAATAATGTTTGATAGTTTTTAAATAAAGTTTAGAGAAATATATTGAAACTTCTAAAACTTTAATGGCAGGAAGAATACATGTTTACGTAACAGAAATTTAAAAACTTGTTTATTATATATATGCTTAAATTTTATTTAGTTGTCAATAATATAAAAACCTTTTATATTACAATAGACTGTGCAATAAGACTGTTATTTTATTTCATAAAATTAAGAATTATTAGAAATGTTTTGTGTGATTCTTCTCCTTTTTTCATTTCCTTGTCTTTTTGATTCGAATGGAACTGCCATTGGTTCCATTCCATGTAATTGACCTGGTATAATAGGTGTTGTCATATATAATGAGTCATTATTTAATAAACAAAAATTATGTAAAACACAGCAAGTTATTATATAATATGGTATTAAGTTTGTTCGAGTCATTGGAAGTTTTTCTATTAAGTAACGCCATCGTCGTTTTAATAGCCCAATAGATCTTTCTACCATTAATCTAGCAGATGACAAATGAGTGTTATAAGCAACTTGTTCCGTAGTTAAATGGCCATTATTAATAAAAGGTACTAAAACGTTATTTTGGTTTGTGTAGGCCGCATCTCCTAGCAGATGACTGTTTTGTGGAAAAAAGTGATTGGTACAAAGTTGCTGTACACCTGAGTATTTGAATACTCGCATATCATGCACACTTCCAGGCATTCCAGCAAAAGCATGGATAAAAGACAAATCGTCTTTACAAATGACCTACAGATATATGTAAATTTATCTTTTTAGCTTTATTGAATTTAAGGAAGAACTGAAGAATCAATATTACCTGTAATTGTATAGAATATCTTTGTTTTCTATTAATGTAATCAACTGAATCTTCTTTAGGCTTAGCTATATATATATGAGTCCCATCAATAGCACCTAATACTTTTGGGAATTTATGTCTACGATATATGTTTTCCCATGTTTTTTGAGCCTCTTGTTCGGTAGGCCATTTAATAAATTGGTTGCGAATACTATATATAGCTTCAACCACTCTTTTGAGACATTTCCATGCTGTTGAACGAGCAATACCAAATCTTTCACTTATCGAGCGATAGCTGTCAGGTGTTGCTAGTATATAAATACCAGCTAACAATTGTATCTCAGGCTTTAATCTTTCTCTACGTAATACTAATTGATCATTTAATTTTGGTCCTACATAATGGAGTAATATTTCAAATGCATAGCAATCCATCCTACAATAAATATAATTGTCTTATAAATAATACAAGTAAACATAACTAGTTTATACGCCTTAAAATATATTAATTATACTAGCCTAAAATGCCTTTGAAACTCATGATGATTATATTGTAATACAACATCTTGGTAATAGTTGTTAATTTTTGGTATTTCTACTCTTTCTTTGTCATCGATAAGAAAATTGATTTCATCATCCATATCACTACTAGATGAACTACTAGAAGATGAAGTGAATAAATGAATATACTCCATTATTTCAAATAAATCTTTATTGTTATAATTGTAAATTAAACAATATTAAATAAATTCAATTTATACTGTTTGACACTGAATTTCACAGTTATACATATTAAGATTTAAATTTGAAAGCAGCTCAGAATAGTCCACAGATCCTTTTGTCCAAATTTATTCTTCCGCCTTTCTCTGAAAAATAATAAACATCCAATTACATCATATTTTTGCATTAAAAGACAGCCGATGATAGATTGTTAAATCTGTCAAAGCATAAACAGCTGATCTGCTGAGGAAACTTCAGGAAACAAACTTGTCAGCAATTAACAGTGTCACCAACCTAGCTAACTATTCTCATTCTGTTACTACCAACTATATTTATTTTTCAAGCAGCTGACCAGTAATTTACGAACACGCCCTATGTTCACATCTACATTCATCCATAGGACTGTCGTCTCATGGGGCGTACGCCTTCGACACACACATTCATTCCAGGCATGCGAGACAGAACTACGGGGACTCGACTCGGGCATGATATTCGCCCGCACCACTCTGTGTGTATTTCTAGTTTCTCCCGATGACGGGGAATAAATGACCCCGAATATTATCGCCAAGTCCAGAAGGAGGCGTTCCCTCCGAACCTGAATACCTCGAACCCCACGGGGAGGCCCTCGGCACACACTCTCCAACCGCGCTCGTTGAAGAGGCCCCTCCGGGAGGTGATACTCGGCGTGAGGGTTCGCGATCGGATTCCCGGTACCTCGAACAGCTCCTTTCCTAGGCAACGTCGTAGGTCCGGGATACCTCCCTCACCCGATCGGACAACACTCACCCAGGGATGGGGATCGGCGTACTCGGCTCGTGGATGATTCTATGGACCAACCGACGGTCCCTCTACTCTCCTCTAAGTTAAGGGGTTCATCTACTCCTTACAGGAGTCCTTCCTTCTATATGTTGCCCTTCGGCAGGTGGATTCCTAGGGAGTGATGTTCTGAGTTAACCCTGGATCTCGCGAAGAGGGGACCTCTCCACCCTCTCGCGATCGCCCACTCACCAGCCAATACACCCGGAATCGAGCACCGGGAGAGATTATCACTCACCGGGGAAAACCATTTCCGGGGAAAACCGGGAATTGCGGGGAATTCCTCACCAGGATCTCCTCAGCACACCTCCCCCTTCCTGGGACGATCCTCCCTGCTAAACTACGTACACACAGAGGGTTAAGGAAAGATGCTACCTTCTAACCTGTCCCTTTTACTTCCAGATGCGGCTCCACTCAGGTCCTCCGGGTCACCTTCTCTCACCGCTTTCTGGAGCGACTCCGTCCAGGCTTCTCTCCATGCCTCCCGATTATTTCATCTCTCTCCGTTATCCTCTTCAATCCCGAGTCCAATAATTAACCTCCTTCTTCCAGGGTCTTCTCAGTAACTCCCATTCGCCACTCTTCGCTCCGCTGGGCTGCCAATTAAAAGGGGCGATCCTACTCCTTCCGCGGGTCCACGCATTAAGAGAGCTATGTTTCACTTGATCGGTCTCAGATCATCTTCTCCTTCCATTCCCCACTCCTTCGCTACTTCCATCCCTCCTTGTTGACAGTTTTTGTTAACATTGGTCGCTTATATGAAAATTTCATATAATAAGATAGCCTATTGATTGGCCGATCGTAGTCCTCGGCGGCATCTTATCCGCCCATCACTCTGCCTAACCAGGCAGCGGATGTTTGTAGTTCTGGTCGTATTTTCAGGTTAGTTTCCTCCCGCTCCGAGAAGGTTTTTCACGTCAGAGGAGGTATTCTCTCTCTCCTTCTCCCTTTTCTGCTCGACGATTCCCCATCACCTCCTGTGCTGCTTCCTGCCTGACATTCCCTACTTTTCTAAGCTGTATAATAAAACAAATCCCTGCCATCCCGTCTCGCATCCTCATAATCGTTCCTTGCACTCACTCATCAAACATACTTTAACTTAAAAATGGATTGATTTTCATGATTTGTAGAGGAGGTCGATATCGGGGTGAAGGGAGAAAGAGTCGCATCCTAAGGATCCCTCCCCCAAACACTCGGATTATGTATCTACCCTTGGGGCTCAATTTTAGCCTCTTGCTCTAATTATAGTCTTGGGACGGGGTACAATGAAAACCCCCGTCACAACTGACGATTTAGAGACGTTGCATTGCTTACTAATTGCAATTAGGGATTGTCGTTGATTATTCTCAGCACAATTTATGATTTTCTCTTTCGCACATTCTGTTAATGCCCTTCTAGGACGCTTATGTTTAATGTGCCTTGACTCTAAGCACCCGGTTTCTTCAAATTGTTTAATAGTACGAGAAACCATGCTAATATTGGGTGTCGTATGTTCGCCAAATTCTATTTGAAATAATTGTATTACATTCCTAATTGAATTGCCCCCATAGTACCATTTTATTAATTGTACTTTTTGCTTGGTATTCATGTTTCTAATAAATCTGTAAAATGTGATACATAAATTAGTAATATGGTTAATATGGATCATTGTTCATTAAAGCTTCCAAATGCTATTAATATTACACAAAAGTTGAATATACTCACGTATAAAGGTTTATCTTTTTAGATTATTCGTAAAAGATTTAGAAATCAGTTAATTCGCTCACTAATGCGAAAGAGATCTTTAAAGCAAATGTCTTGCAAAATCGACAGCAATAAATGACTGTCGATTTTGCAAGACATTTGCTTTAAAGATCTCTTTCGCATTAGTGAGCGAATTAACTGATTTCTAAATCTTTTACGAATAATCTAAAAAGATAAACCTTTATACGTGAGTATATTCAACTTTTGTGTAATATTAATAGCATTTGGAAGCTTTAATGAACAATGATCCATATTAACCATATTACTAATTTATGTATCACATTTTACAGATTTATTAGAAACATGAATACCAAGCAAAAAGTACAATTAATAAAATGGTACTATGGGGGCAATTCAATTAGGAATGTAATACAATTATTTCAAATAGAATTTGGCGAACATACGACACCCAATATTAGCATGGTTTCTCGTACTATTAAACAATTTGAAGAAACCGGGTGCTTAGAGTCAAGGCACATTAAACATAAGCGTCCTAGAAGGGCATTAACAGAATGTGCGAAAGAGACAATCATAAATTGTGCTGAAAATAATCAACGACAATCCCTAATTGCAATTAGTAGGCAATGCAACGTCTCTAAATCGTCAGTGTACAGAACATTAAAAAAAGACAAATTTCGGGCATATAAATTGAACACTTGTCAACAATTAAAAGAATTAGATTATTCCAAAAGGCTGGACTTCTGCAGAATTTTATTGGACAAAATTGAAATGGATGGAAATTTATTAGCAAATATTTTATTCAGCAATGAATCCACCTTTGTCCTAGTTCATGCGCCGAACAAACAAAATACCAGATTTTGGTCGAAAGAAAACCCATACCAAAGCATTGAATCACATACCCAATATCAGCAAAAATTGAACGTATGATTAGGAATATTGGGAGAAAGGATAATCGGGCCTATATTTATAGACGGCAATCTAAATGCCGATAAATATTTAAATCTTTTAAGAACCGAAGTCGAGTCAAGAATCAATAGAATTATTGTTAATAAGGTAATTTCCATTAATCTTTAAATAAACATAATATTATAAAATATACTAGATGATTAATTTCAGCAATCTTTTTTTAAATATTGTAGGGCCAAATAGTATTTCAACAGGACGGTGCTCCAGCCCACACCGCTAGGGTTGTAGTGGAATATTTAAATACAAAGTATCCAGGAAGGTGGATCGGGAAACGTGGGCCAATTGAATGGCCTCCGAGATTGCCCGACCTTGCGCCCTTAGATTTTGGGATATGGGGAATCCTGAAAAATGAGATTTACGATGTAGCGGAATTTGAAAATCTGGATGAACTGAGAACAGCAATTATCAGAGGGTGTGAGAGAATAACATCTCAACAACTGCAAAATATATTGGAAGGCTTTAATAAGAGACTGGAATACTGTTCTGCCGTCGCTGGAGGTCACTTTGAATTATATTTGTAAATAATGTAATCTAATAAATTTTGAGCAATACATGTAAAGTATATTTCTTGTTTGAAGTATATCATTCACAATAAAATATATTTCACTTGGAAAATATATAATTCATTTAATCAAGATAGATAGAAGAATGCAAATAAAAACTCTAACAAATAATTAAACTAATTATGTTATGAAGACAATTTTTATAGCAATTTTATGAACCGTAAAGAACAGAAAATAATTGTTTCTATATTATTTATACACTTTGATTTATTTTTAGTTTATGATAAGTGCACATAGTTTCCAAATGTATTTTAAATAATACGTACTGTAAGATATAATATAATGTATAAGGTTTCATCTTATCTAATTACTCTTAAATAATCAACTGGATGTGCATAGCATTATTAATGGGCTGCATATACATTAATTGATTTCATTGGAACAGCATTTGGACAAATTTCTGTCCTGCCAGCTTTAGAAGAATCTTCTCTTTACAGGCATCTTCCAAGTAGCCACACTGGATGATTTGGAGTTATTCAAAATAACTCAAGTCACACTCATCTCCTATGATTTAATTAATTGTTCTGAACCTGAAAGTATACGTAAAAACTTAATAGTGAGCATAATAATTATCTTAGATATTTTCTTACATAATGTTATATTTAATCTATTAAAAAAACTGAATTTGTAAAGCTGTATGTGATAATGGCTATATAATAGCAATTTACGTTATAACTTTCAGTAGAATATTTACATTGCGTAATGGTTTCCATTGATTCCTCCATCACACACAATGCAAATGTCAAGGCACAATTCAAAATAGCAGACACACTGCTTGGCTACACATCTTGATTTTGATTTCTCAATTCCAGTGCTACACACCATGGTTTCTCCATAGATCCAATATAATCTGCCTTATTGGGTATTTACAGAATTTATCAATGTTATCATGTCTTCCTAAAAGTATCGTTTAATCTATATCATTAATTTTGCCAATATTCTTATGTAATTTATTTATTCTGAGTAAGCTTTTACCTACCTTCAAAATTTATGTCTGATATTTGTCCAATTCTTCCCCAATTAGCATGGTGTACAAAATAAAGATTATAAATTGTATGATTTCCACTAGTTGTATCACCGATGAAGATATTTTCCAATAATTCATCTTCTTCGACTACTTATTCCAATAATTCACAGAATGTTTCTGTCGAATAGCAGTATACTTTCCATGAGCTGCTATTTGTCCACTTTGTAATTATTACATTTTACTATAAGCAACTAAACAAATAAACAGGGTTAACATAATTAGACAAGTAAATATTATTTAATGCACTAAAAATTATTATTAATTACACATAATATTAATTCTCTTTTTCACTCTTTAATATTTTAATCTTTTTTACTTTATTTACAACAATATAACCTCACACCCATTAGTTTTGACGTTTGACATTCCGTCATTCTCTCTATTTTCTATTTCCGAAATCAGGTGATATCCATAAACGCCGATAAAGACGTCATATAGGACATTACTATTATTCATCTATTGGCAACGACCAATTTATGTTGGCACTACACGAAATTGACCAATCAGCGATCTCGGATTCGATCAATCCGAGCGCTATAGTCAACTAACACGATTCTCCTATGTTCCTCCGTTAGAGAAACACGCTGTATAATATTTATTTCTTGACTACCTTAGAACAGTTCATATGCCGTATCACCGCAAAGATAAAACGCCTTGAAATTAATCTACAAATAACACCGTATTATTCTTTAGACTTTTCATTTATGAAATGGATGCTGTCGAGGATCCTTTTAAAAATAGGCAGAAAATGAATTTCATCAATAACAGGATCAGAAATGTAGGACATTAGGAGGTAATATTAATAATCGGCGTAGTTGCGTGGGTGTGTGTATACGGATCGGCAGAGAAGTAAAAACTTCTTTTGTTTTTTAAAGGGGAACTGTCAACGAAAGTGAAATGAAAGTAATTTTTCCGTTGAATCAAATCCCTGATTTATCGGTTTAAAATTGATTTATCTCAGCTATGATGCTTTTCCAGACCTTATAGTATAGGACTTTTCGTCTTAGTTTAGTCCCAAGAATACGTAGTTAAAATTAAATGCATAATTGCTGATACACCCTGTATAATATTGTTACGTCTCTAACCAATTAATCCCTAAAAATTAAAATTATTTTATTAAAAGAAATAGGATAATTGAATGTGATCCCATATGCCAGAATCTGCAGGCACCATCGCCGGGACCTTATCTTTGCCTACGTTTGCATCTTGCATCGTGCGACTGTAAGTCCGTGAGAGAATTCTACCTCCCACTCACTCTAAGATGCTTTAATTCTTATTGGTCAAAGATAGGATGAATTCATTTTATAAATGTTTTGATTGGCTTAGCCATCTCCCTGGATCACGATCCAGAACCCGGCGTCGACTAATTCGATTAGCTTTTAAGATAGTGCTAATTGTACCTTCAACTAGAACAGTCTTGGAAGACTCTCTTATATTTGTTACGGTTAATAAATAAAAATCATCGAAGTCTACTCAAATAAGTGTTATCCCTCAATACAAGAATCCTCCATCGAATTTCCTACAACTACTACCAGCCGGTAGGCAGCGGACACTGGAGCCCACAACAAAAACCGTTCCTGAGTTAACCACACAACTCAGGACGTAACAATTGGTGTCAGAAGTGGGATACCGCTTTTTGGGAAAATCATCGAGGACTTGCAATAATATTTGATAACTCGCTGGACAACGCTGAATGAAGCATCTTATCGCCTATCCAACACTGAATTGGAATCAACATCGAATTAGCCGCCTTGCCAAATTCTGCTTGGGTAACCTCTTCCAACGACTGCAACTTCAACCAACGATTGCACCGTATCATCGCTCATCGACGACTCTACTGACTCTACTCACCTCGCTATTCCACGACTAAATAGTAAGTCTAAATATCAATATACCTGACGAGCACGGTCCTTATGCGAGTAGATCGATCCTCTCGGGGAATCAATCCGTCGGAGAACGTTCCGTCGCGAATATTAGTTGTTCCGATCAGAGAAACATCGTTAAAAGCGTAATCGAGAGTCTTCCCAGTTATGACGGGACCGACCCATTAGATCTAAACAGACTAGTTAAGAAAATCCTTAACGCAAGGAAATACGTGGATAAAGTAGATGAGGAAGAACTAGTGTTCCAAGCGATAAAACACTGCGGCGAAAAGGTTCAGCAAAGACTGAAACCATTAAATATCGAGACTCTTCAAAGGTTAGCCGACGCGCTATCGGAAGACTTCCGTCGCGGAGACGAACTTGTCGAATATATAGAAGAGGCAGTAAAACTCGATCTTCAAGACGGAGAATCCATAGCCGACCTCGCGTGCGTTTTCGAAAACTAGCTTTGACACTAATAAAATACACGGAAGAATATAAATGCTTGTCTGCCTCGGAATTTATTAATAGATTTATTGCAAAATTGTATCATCGAGCACTTCCGGAAATAATCAAGAATTTCCTAAGCAATTCTTATCCCACACTAGAGGGAAAATAGAAGACGGATTTAAACTAGCCGATAGACATTCAATAAGCCGAGAAAAAAAATTCTTTAGATCGAACAAATCGAAGGAAAGTTTTAGGATAGCGATGGCAACTCCGACCGTGAAAACGAGAGATAAATGCGATCATTGTACGAGAACCAATCACTCATCAGAGGATTGCTGGTTTAAAGACAAGCAACCCAAGAAAGAGTCGCGGAACACTGGCTCCAATAACGAGAGGAAAAATGTAGACAGGAAAATCAGTGTGTGTACATACTGTAAGAAAAGCGATCATGTCATCGACGAGTGTAGAACCCGAATTCGAAATAACGAAAAAAGAAACAATAATACGAAAAATTCGAATCAGGATTCGGGAAACGGAAGAACTTCTCCACGCCCGAACGTGGAGCCGAACTCTCAGAATTAAATAAGGGCGAAAGACAACCTGCATTGATCGCCTACTGTAAATTTGCCAAGGCCCTAGAAAACATAAATCCTCCTATTCTCCTTTTAAATTCCAAGGAACTAAAAAACCCAAAATCCAAATTCCTAATAGACAGTGGTTCACAATTGAACCTCATCAAGTACTCCGAAATCAGGGAACCCTCTCTTATCAACTCTCAAGAGATCTATACACTTAATGGGATATCCGAAAAAGACCAGCCCAAAACGCTGGGTCACCTCAATCTCACTATCCAAAATCAACCCTGTCGGTTCCATGTTATATCGGACGAACTACCAATCCCTTACGCCGGAATTTTAGGAAGTCCCCTGCTCACCAAGCAAGGTGGGAAATTAGATTTCAAAAATAAGTACTTGGAACTCGGAGGAGTAATCATTCCTTTCCTTGATAAGGAAAGGGTCCTCTTAAAGGCTAGGCACAAAACCCTAATATACGTGAGGACTAGCGAGTCGGAACTTAGAGAAGGCTATTTGCCTCCACTAAAAATTCATGACGGTATTCTTGTAGGAGAAGCATTGGTTACTAGCGATAATGGCATCGCCTACGTATACGCTGTTAATACTCTCGACAAGGACGTAGAATTAGAAGTACCCGTAATTTCACTGTATCCATTCGATATGAGCATAGACGAGGATAATCAAGAGAATGCCACTAGCTCTCCTAACGGTCCTATTAACCAAAATAGACCAGAGAGAATTTTGGAACTCATAAGGTTAGATCATCTAAACTCCGAAGAGAAAGAACACGTGATGGAGATCGTCACTGAATTTGAAGATATATTTTATCTACCAGGCGAACCCCTCAAGGCCACGAGCGCTACCACTCACCGAATCCTTACGGTGGACAATATTCCCATTAACCCATTAACGCCCAAAACGGCAAGAATCAAAGGTTTACTTTGCGATCAGATTTAAAGTGCTCAATCTTGTTGCACATATCGCAAAATACCTTTACTTATGTTTTCGAGGTCGCTCTACAAGATGGTATAATTTAAATTATGATTTGGTTGCGTGAAAAAAAGATATAGTGACTTTTTCCTCAAAAAGTGCTAAAAATTTTGCGACAAAAAATTTTAAAAGTTAAATTTTCTACTAAAATTTGATGTTCCTCTTTATTAAAAATGGGCACAAGTTGGCACAAACATTCCAAAGTTTCAAAATATCGTCCGTAGGAAATGAAAAATTCTTGATGGTCGAAGCAAAATGGCGGCAAACACGATTTTTTGTTACAAAATTTCACAAGCTTTTTTCTCATCAATTACTAACTTTATTGAAAATTTCCCAACAATAAAAATGTCTTATAATTAATTGAAGAATATTCTAAAATTTTTTCAAATTTGTTATAAACAATTTTTTAAATTTCAGTCTCGTAATATTAGGAAAAATAAAAAATTGTTTATAAAAAATTTGAAAAAAATGTAGAATATTCTTCAATTAATTATAAGACATTTTTATCCTTGGGAAATTTTCAATAAAGTTAATAGTTTTTTAGAAAAAAATATTAATCTCGTTTACAAGCTGAAATTGGAATATTTTAGCATTTTTTAGGGTCACAAGTCATTGATATTTAGTAGGTTACTTATCTTATACCCACATTTTTCCTATTTTCAATACTCTTTCTTAATGTTTGTTAGGAAAGCATGTTTTGCAAACATATGCGTTGCATCCTTTACAGAATTTTGTATGTTTTTATGGGACATGATGAGCATTTGCTCTGCTTTTCTACACGTTTGGATACATGAGTTTGTGTAATTTCTTTTTCTCGATTAGCTAAATAATGCTTAGCAATATCTAACGCAAACTCTTTTGTAGACTTTTTATTCCCGGTACTAGCAGTATTATATATAACAACCGAGTTCGTAATAGATGCCTGAATCAAACGTGTAAAAACTACCCATGTCCATTTTTTACTTCTGATGCTGGGCAATAAATTGTTACAGTGAGCATCATGAGTATCAACTCCTCCCATATATTTGTTATAAATATGAAAAGCGTGTGGAAATAGGATTTCTTTCTTTTCATGTTCTTTAGAACTATAACGCTTTATTGGAAGAGTTGGATTTACACCTGCCGCCGTAGATGCTATGGACACCGGCTTTGAATCCATTACAGTGATGTAATTTATTTGACTTTTTTTGTCATTTTTTACTGCAAATGTTCCTCTCTCTGCCTTCTTACATATTTCGTTTTTAATTTTAACTCTATCATTCCTAATAGTACCTGTGGCTCGTAATCCTATATTTCGTAAGTGTAAAATCAAATCAAAACTTGTGAAATAATTATCAAAATAGACATGGTAAAGATTTATCTTTCGAGGAGTTGTATTATGAAGGAAATCTTTTAGTAAATTCATTACTACTCTGCTACCTAATGCACATTTCATCAGCACATTCGTTTCTATTTGATTCTTACCACAGTACAAATCCCAACCTAAGAGATAACCATTACTAGTACACAGTCCCCACATTTTTAATCCAAATCTTATTGGTTTTCCTCTAATAAATTGTTTCAAGCTCGTTTTGGCATATGATTTTATCATCAATTCATCAATTGACATTGCAGTTTGGAAATATCCAAATTGAAGAATGTTTTTTTGGAATAAGTTTATCAAAGAACGTACTCGCCATCCTTTATCATTTGGATTATTGTCTGATGCTTTAGAATATTTTATATGAGCTTTTATACTTTCGAATCGATTACGAGACATTACTGACGAAACGACGTTAGCAGACAAAAAGGGATCAGTTGACCAATAGTCGTGTTGTGATTTTCTTTTGTTAAAGCATGAAAAAATTAAAATTCCTATAAATATATCTAAATCAGATCGAGAAAGTTCAAAATTATTTTCCTTTGTTGCTGCACTAATATAATTTTTGATTTCATCAGAAAAAAAGGATTCGAATAATTGAACTGGTGTACTTTGCACAATCATTTTTTTCTGGCTGTCAGATAACAGTGTCTCATTTTCAATTTGATCTTTACAATTTTTTTCACCGTCAACCCAGTTATACTCATGTTCTGCTTCTAATTTAGTTAAATTTGCAGAATAACCATGGTATACTTTTTTATATGACGTACAAGGAAAATCATTATAATTTTCATCGTCTGAACCAGAATCATTATCGCCAGAATAATTAGGATCGGGAATCAAAATTATTTGACTAGATTCTTCATGTGAACTATCATCATCAGATTCAATTTCTGACATTCGAACTTGTCGTTTTCTCTTCGACATTTTTCAATTATCAAATATTTAAGAATATAAAAACTTTAGATAAAGAATATATAAAACGTTACATGTGATGTAAGAAAAATAATTGATATAAAAAAAGAAATATAATAAAGAATGAAGAAAAACTTGTAGTAGACCGTTGATGATAGATTTCACTTCAATCAAAAAAAGTAAGCGCTAAAAATCTATTGCATACCGTCAGTGAATCTTTTTAAAGCTTTAAGTATTGTGCAGCTCTTATAAGAGAAGTCTGTTCACCTTATTAATATGAAATTCATTTTTTCTAAAAAACTATTAACTTTATTGAAAATTTCCTAAGGATAAAAATGTCTTATAATTAACTGAAGAATATTCTACATTTTTTTCAAATTTTTTATAAACAATTTTTTATTTTTCCTAATATTACGAGACTGAAATTTAAAAAATTGTTTATAACAAATTTGAAAAAATTTTAGAATATTCTTCAATTAATTATAAGACATTTTTATTGTTGGGAAATTTTCAATAAAGTTAGTAATTGATGAGAAAAAAGCTTGTGAAATTTTGTAACAAAAAATCGTGTTTGCCGCCATTTTGCTTCGACCATCAAGAATTTTTCATTTCCTACGGACGATATTTTGAAACTTTGGAATGTTTGTGCCAACTTGTGCCCATTTTTAATAAAGAGGAACATCAAATTTTAGTAGAAAATTTAACTTTTAAAATTTTTGTCGCAAAATTTTTAGCACTTTTTGAGGAAAAAGTCACTATATCTTTTTTTCACGCAACCAAATCATAATTTAAATTATACCATCTTGTAGAGCGACCTCGAAAACATAAGTAAAGGTATTTTGCGATATGTACAACAAGATTTAGCACTTTAAATCTGATCGCAAAGTAAACCTTTGATTCTTGCCGTTTTGGGCGTTAATGGGTTAATACTAGGCAATACAGATTTCCCCCTGCTCAAAAGGGAGAGATTCAAGAACAAGTCTCAAATTTGTTAGAATTTAACATAATAGAGCAATCAAAATCACCGTATAATTCACCACTATGGATCGTCCCCAAGGAGCCCGACTCAAAGGGAAACAAAAAATGGAGGTTAGTTAAAGACTATCGAAAACTAAATGACAAAACGATAGGAGATGCCTATCCTATCCCTCTCATAACCCATATCTTAGATCAGCTGGGAGGTGCCAAATACTTCTCGATTTTAGACCTCGCGTCCGGGTTTCATCAAATCGAAATGCATCCAGACGACAAACAGAAGACAGCTTTCACCACTCCAAATGGTCATTATGAATTTAACCGAATGCCCTTTGGGCTGAAAAACGCCCCCGCGACCTTCCAAAGATTAATGGATCAGATGCTACGCGGTCTACAAGGCAACGAATTATTCGTGTATATGGACGATATAGTTATTTATGCCCGAACACTCGAGGAACACGCTAAGAAATTCGAGAAACTCGCGGAACGTCTCAGAGAAGCAAACTTACACTTACAAATTGACAAATCCGAATTCCTACGCACTGAGGTAAAATACCTAGGACATATAATTTCCGCGGATGGAGTCAAACCTAATCCAGACAAAATTAAGGCCGTAAAAGAATTTCCGACTCCGAAAAGTCGCAAAAACGTCAGGGAATTCCTAGGCTTGGCTGGATATTACAGACGCTTTATTAAAAACTTCGCTGAATTAGCCAAACCA
Organism: Prorops nasuta; assembly: GCF_024137725.1. NCBI lineage: Eukaryota > Metazoa > Arthropoda > Insecta > Hymenoptera > Bethylidae > Prorops > Prorops nasuta. The sequence continues at coordinate 43,762 of NW_027116923.1, forward strand.
TTATCGGATCTAACAAGTAAAAACGTAACGTTCGAATGGACACCTTCCCAACAGGAAGCTATCACGTCTTTACGGGATAGACTCTGCGAGGCACCAATTCTCCAATACCCCGACTTTGAAAAACAATTCATCGTTACTACCGATGTATCAGGTTACGCACTTGGCGCTATTTTATCACAAGGAGAAATTGGTCAAGACAGGCCCATAGCCTTTGCTTCGCGCGTCCTAAACAAAGCCGAGCAAAATTACTCTACTACAGAAAAGGAAATGGCAGCCACAGTGTTTGCCCTCAAAACTTTCAGACCTTATCTGTATGGTAGGCCTTTTATACTTTACACCGACCATCGACCTTTAGCTTGGGTACAAAATATGAACGACCCCACGTCGCGTGTAATGAGATGGAGAGAGAGGCTCAAAGAGTTCGACTTCAAAATAGTCTATAAATCCGGCAAAAATAATACTAACGCCGACGCTTTATCTCGAAACCCCATCGAAACAACAGAAGTATACTGGAATTCCTCCAAGGAAACCTCTGAACAATCTACTTCTGGGCAACTAACATCATCTTCAACCAGAACTAGCAATGGAACAACTAGAAGAGTTCCTGCGCAAGGAGTAGCGCCTTTACCTAGGCCTGATCAACCAAAGGAAGGGGCGTGAGCTACATTAAAAACGCAACCTGGAACTTCTTCGACCTCGGCACCAAAAACTGGAACTGTATCTAAGAAGAAAGTCGTCCTGAATGTTCCACCTAGGAAACCTGCTGCAAAGACGGATACCACTAAACCTAAATCCATTTTAAAATCGGCAAAACCCAGCGTCAACAAAGACCCCGATTATAAAGCCTCCTCCTACTCGCAACAACAAATTTCGCGGGGAAAATCAGATGCTAATTCTAGCGAACCAAGAGAATGGTCTCGCTATCAATTAAGGGAAAGAAACAAAATCCCAAAAACTCTTAAGGGTCTAGAATCAGAATCCTATCAAAATAAAACAATCGATAGTGAATTAGAAACGACTATCGAACCAAGCTCGGAAAGGTCAATCGCCCAAGATTCTGACAGCACCGGAGAAACGCGTCCGAATACCACGAGTAATTCACAATTAAATAACAGCGAAATCACGATGGACCGATATACTCTCTCGCGAAACGATTTAATCGACACCAAACAACCTCAGAAGTCAAGTGAATCGCCAATCATTAACACAAGAAACGAGGCCGGAATACCTTCCAGTACTCCCCTACGCAGAATCACCAAATCAAATGAATTAATTAGACCTAATGAGACTACTATTGCCCCTTCTACCAATGCCCTGTTCACGCCAGGAACAGAAAATGATACTGATAATTTTGCAGATTCATCTACCGAGACGATCAAAGAAACGATTACTCATAAAGAGGATGATTATTCTTCATGTCCAGAACTATATAATTCTCGGACTAATCCATTTGCATATCTCCAAGACTCTCCTAGCTACTTCCACGAAGAGTCAGCTGACGCGTCATCGATCTCTAGCTGTGCTTCGTATAACTCGGACAATGACGCAAGAAAAGAATTAGGTGATCCGGAACTCAACAATTTAAAGAAAAACATAATCATATCAAGAGATAACTTAACCATGAGAAAGGACCATATAATATATTTAATTAGAACCAACGGGTCACTATTAAATTCGATAGGAAATCCCAAAATAAAGCAAACAAACTATCCCATCGGCACAGTCACTGTACAAGGGAAAGGTATTTTTAAAGTCATATATGTTTCTATACTTCACATCTCTACTAATGTCCCTAACGAAACTGACCTACGTATTGCTTTCTCCGCTTTAAAAACTGAAATGGTTTAAAATAATCTTTTCTCTGCCAGAATATCGAACTATCAAGAAAGATTTGGTATCACTACTTGGAACAGAATGATAACTTTACTAAAAAATGCCATGCAAGATAGCGACATAATAATCACTGTTTGCCAAGAATTAATCACTATACCGTCACTCGAAGATAGAGACGAAATTATGAAAGAAAATCACTCGTCACCCTTGGGAGGACACAAGGGAATGGTTAAAACCTATGCCAGGATAAGGAAAAATTATTATTGGAATAATATGAAGGCTGACATCGAAGACTTCGTCAGAACCTGTGAGGTTTCTCAACGAAAAAAATTGGTCCGAATAAAAACAAAACAACCAATGATACTCACAGATACTCCCATGGAACCTTTCGATAAAATTGCCATGGACATAGTAGGACCCTTCGAAATTTCTGAAAAAGGAAATCGATATATACTAACTATGCAAGACCCATTAACCAAATACAGACTCGCCATCCCTCTATCCAGAGCCACTGCTGACGATATAGCCAACGCACTATTGGAACATTTAATCCTCAAGTTTGGCTGTCCAAAGATTATCCTAACCGATCAAGGTACAAATTTTGTAGGGAAAATCATGAAAAGCATGACAAAATCCTTGCAAATTGAACAAATCAGGACCACGGCCTTTCACCCTCAATCCAACGGATGTCTCGAAAGAAGTCACCAAGTATTGGTTGACTACCTCAAGAGCTACACCAACAGGAAAGACTGGGACAAGTGGATAACCACTGCCGTATTCAATTACAATACCAGTAAGCACGAAGCCACTGGATATACTCCCATTGAGTTAGCCTTTGGTAAACCTGCACGAATCCCTTCCAAATTTCCTTCCTTCGATAATGCAATTACAGTGGACGAGTATACGCAAAATCGAAAAAACCGTTATCTTGAAATGTTAAACGACGCTCGTACGCGCCTCGAGAGGTCTAAATTAAAATCGAAAGAAAGGTATGACAAAAACGTAAACCCCGTCGTATTCGAACCGGGACAGTACGTCTACCTTACAAACAATATCAAGCATGGTAAACTGGATGATAATTATTAGGGACCTTATCTCATAACTAAAGTCATTCCAGAATGTAATAATTTAGAAATAGAAATGTTTAAGAATAAGAAAAAAATCGTTTATTGCGATAGAGTTAAGTTAGCCTTTACTAAGTAGCATGACATTTTCAGATGACAATGTACCACGCAGTTCTCGTCACGCTGACGCTGTGTGCGATAAGATCATGCTCAGGTTTCATCGCCGTCGACTGTGGAACGCCAATTACAGAAATAAGTAATTTCAATGCAATAGAAATAGAAGAATGCGTGGAACCTATTCCGAAACCCAAGGTCAACCAAACTAAAATCCAACTCCTACAGTCCCAAAATATCCATTCGATACCTGTCAAACAATGCAAAATTGAAGTGAAAAGATTAATTTATCATTGTGGAATGCACTCCCACATTTCCATGGTAAATTTAGGACTCGCGGAATACATAGAGGAAACCTCTCGCGAAGCTTGTCTAAAAATATTTCATACCAACATGTTGTAATGGATTCTTCTACCACGATGGGCTGATCGTGATAGCTATCTTCCTATTACCTTCGGCCGTCCTTACATTCGGTACTTTCAGGGCGCCAGTTGGTCGTGTGGGCGACCAACAACCCATCGTTAACATAGGGGTCTTACCCCGCCATTCCAATCGTATGCATTTCCCAATGGGCTGATTGGTAGTGCATAGAGGACGGTACGGAAGCCTGGTTTGCTCAGTGTGCTAGGTCGTGGAGAGAGGGGAGGGTTCCTTACAGGTAGCCCGAGCCTCGCGACAATAGACACACTCTCCCACCCACCCACTCATACATATGAGGGGAGGTGAGGAGACGAGAACATTATCGTGACCTTTTCCCATAAGGGACTGTCAGGGTGGTGCATCCCCGCAATGCCCAAGTCCGCGGTGCCATGCGCGTAGCCATGGACTTAGCGGCGGCACCCGGCATGCAGCAGAAACCTACCATACCTGCACAGGCCCCTTATGCATCGATAGCATACAGTGTGTTCGTTGCGTAGGGAGCAAGCTCACCTCACGCACACGGACACACTCATCGGTGAGCCGGTGTGGTGTACGTCCGCCTTGCGCGACGTCCCAGGCCCGACTCACTCTCTTATTTCCCCCTCCTCAGGGGACTAGAGAATTCGCCTTTCGCAGGAGTCCCTGTGCCCACTTCTCCTCGTCTCAAGCCACCAAGTTACTTGGCACAGCCCTGCCTTGCTCGCTTGGTCGGCTTGGACTTTTAAGTGGAGCGCCGGTCTTTTCATCCGGTCTTCTGACGGTCCACAGGGATGTTCCTAGACGGTACTTCCTGTCCACTCGGAAACCTATGCACCGAGTCGGTAATGTAGGGTTTGAGATAACCACTACTAATCGTTAGCTTTTCTTTAATTTCTTTATTAAATCCGGTATCTTGATACGTAACGAGAGAACCTCGTTACATACCCCCCTCCGTAACGGAGGTTTCGACCCGAAACCGATACTTTCGAACCTAGTTCGATCTATCCTTGTCAAGGGTCTACTTTTGGCGGTATTTCTGGCTTGTAAGGCTTGATGTCAACTGTTGACATTTTTCCAACCATTTTGCCTGCCAGATCTGACAGTTCAACCACTGTCTGCGATAACTTTTTAGCAATCATGAACGGTCCGGTGAATGGTTTATTCAACGCGGCCGATATATGCTTTGCTGCATTCGATAGCTGTCGGTTTCGAATTAGAACTAATTCGCCAACCTCGTATTGCTTTTCACGACGGCGTAAGTTGTAAGGCTTAGTCTGTCGTTCGTGAGCTTCGTCGAGAGCATGCTTGAAAACCAACCTTAAGGTTTCTAAGCGTTTCATTCTCGCTAGCCACTGTTCGGTAGGCTGCGGAATGATATCGGTATCGCCTTCTAATTCACGCTTCATCGACCTTGCTGCTTCTGGTTCTCTCCCAAAATTCGCAAAAGCCGGTGTAGCTTGCAATGAATTATGGTGGGCCGTATTGAATGCAAATTGGAACGCACTCAAGTGACGATCCCATTCTCGATGATCAGAATCGAGAAAGGCCCGTATCATCATTTTCAGGCTTCTATTAACCCTTTCTGTTGGGTTTGCCTGAGGGTGGTAAGGAGGTGTTGTCGTTTGCCTCATACCCGTTAGTTGTAACAAAGCGTTTATATCTTTGTTAACAAACTCAGTACCGTTGTCGGTCACTAAGACTTTCGGTGTACCCCATCTGTGTATCACCAAGTTTTCGATAGCTTCTGCAATTTTCTTGCCGGTAGCTTTTCGAAGTGGAGCGATCTCGATCCATTTCGTGTAAAGGTCTTGAATGACCAATACGTACGAGAACCCTTGTTTACTTGGCGTCAGTGCACCCATAATATCTGCCGATATTACAGTCCACGGCTGTTCCACAATTCGGCGACCCATGAAGCCGACGGGAGCTTGTTGTTCTATTTTGCAGCGTTGGCATTCGTTGCAATGGCTGACGTATGACGTCACGTCTTTGAACATACCTGGCCAAAAATAATTTATCGCAAGGCGTCGATAAGTACGATCGATACCTTGGTGGCCGGCTTGCGGTAATTTATGGCACTCTTCGAGTACCTTTTGCTTGTATTCTCTTGGTATTACCAATTTCCAAGCGTCGAGATCCTCTAATTCAGCGTTAGCTAGATTAGAGCGTCGTTGATGATACATCAACTCACCGTCTAGTTTCCAATCTGGGAACTTTTCTGGTGACTTTTCGATATCTTTTACGCGCTTCAGATACCAAGCATCTTTGGTATCGGCGTAAGTTGTCGGTATTAGTGCATTCAAACTTTCCGGTGCTCGTGACAGAGCATCTGGAACATGATTTAATGCTCCTTTTCGGTGTACGATTGTAAAATCGTATTCCATTAAGGCGAGAGCCCATCGAGCGAGTCGTCCGGATGGGTCTTTTAAATTGTGTAACCATCGGAGACTGCTGTGGTCGGTAATAACAGTGAAACGGTAGCCTTCAAGATAGCATCTAAACTTCTTGATGGACCATACCACTGCCAAGCATTCTTGCTCGGTTACGGTATATTTTCTTTCAGGTTCGGTAAGCGCTCTACTTGCGTAGGCAATTACCCTTTCCTGACCTTCGATAACTTGTGTCAAAACAGCTCCTAAGCCAACGTTGCTGGCGTCGGTTTGTAATGAAAACGGTATGGAAAAATCTGGGCATGCGAGCGTTGGTGCGCTCGTTAAACATCCTTTCAGTGCGTCAATTGCTGACTGCTGATTGGTTGTCCATTCCCACGCTTGATTTTTCTTCGTTAGCTTTGTTAATGGCTCAGCAATAGTCGCAAATTCGGGTATGAATCTCCTGTACCAGGAAGCCATACCCAAGAATCTACGAATTTGCTTGAGATTTTTCGGTATCGGGAAGGCAATCACAGCTTCAGTTTTAGCTGGATCTACCCGAAGTCCTTGGCTGTCGACAATAAACCCGAGATATTTCACTTCTGTTCTACAGAAATGGCTTTTCTCTTTGTTTATTGTTAAGTTTGCTTGCCTTAACTTCTCGATAACTCTCTCTAACCACAATAAGTGCTCATCGAATGTTTTGGTGACAATTATAATGTCATCCAAATAGACGAACACATGAGGATAGAATTCGGGACCAAGTAATTTGTCCAGAGCACGCTGGAAAATTGCGGGAGCGTTAGTTAATCCATACGGCATACGTTTGAATTGAAACAAACCTCTGCCTGGAACGATGAAAGCCGTGATACCACGAGATTTCTCCGCTAACGGTACTTGCCAATACGCTTGACTTAAATCGAGTGTCGTTAGATAATTGGCTTGTCGTAACTCATCAAGAATACCCGCCATATTTGGTAATGGGTAGGCATCTTTTTTCGTTACTGCGTTAACACGCCGTAGGTCTACGCAAAACCGAAGTTTGCCATTGGCTTTCTTTGCCATGACCACCGGGCTTGCCCAATCGCTTTGCGATGGTTCGATGATGCCATTGGTTAGCATTTCATCAACCTCTTGCCACATAGCTTGGCGGATTTTCTCCGTGCATCTATGAGCTCGCTGTCTGATTGGCTCGTGATCTTGCACGTCAATTATGACTGCCGGTAATTTGGAGATTCCCGGTTTTCCAGAAATGGGGGGTAGTTTGATTTCTAGAAAATCGTGTAACCTCTGAGCGTTATCTGTATCGGGAACTGTTAAGCCGTTACATATGACTACACAATTTAGTCTTTCGGCAATCGAGAACATAAATTTATTCTGTGGTTTTTCCTTATACGCCCACTCTCCTGCTGAGAAGTCGACAATCACGCAAGCGTGACTAAGGAAATCCAGTCCCAGAATAAAATTGCTAGACAAGGATGGCATCCATAGTGTGTCCACTATAGTTGTCTTCCCCTCCAACAGGATCGGTATCTTAGCGGATTCATTAACTTTGCAAACGCAATTGTTTCCGACGGTAACTTTCAAGGTTTCTATTTTTCTGGACTTTATACCCATTGATTTAAATAAATCTATGGCTTTTTGTCCTGCGAACGTGCGTGATGCACCAGAATCCACTAATGCACGCAGTTCGTTCCCTTGAATGGTGACTGTCGTGTAAAATGCTAATTTCTCAGCATTATTACCACATGTGGTAATTATTACATCGGCTAAATCACCAGTCGATAACTTGTCCTCGATCGATAAATCTTCGAAGATTTCGGTATTGACAACCAGAGCGTCTGGACGCTCCGCATTGTTTTTATTTACATTCTCTAACCTGGGCATTTCCGATGGGTTTGAGAACGTGCGATAACTGTAATCATGCTCGATATTCGAACATCCTTGTTCCGAAATTGGATTTTCGTGATTACTCGGTATCTTATCGTCTTGCTCCATTTGCGAGATTTGCGATATCTTTTCATCCGACGCCTGGAGCTGCGTAGAATTCTGGGTAGAATTTACGAGCTCCTCTTGCCGTTTTTTGACGAACAGTTAGGACATTCCGCAAGGGAAACGTCTTTTTGCCCGCATCGATAGCAGAACATCTTTCTGGCCTCTTTACACATACTCCAACCGTGTCCCGATTTACCGCAATTAAAGCAGGTCATATTCGAGCCAGGTTGTTTCTGTTTAGAGCCGCGCTGACCTTGATGTTTATTAGTAGCTTTCTCCTTCGGTTTCGATTTGGAATTATTATTCCTTCCTCGATTACCGGATGATTTGAAAGCTTGTAGATGCTCTTCGGTATCTTTTGAATCTTCTGGTGTAGATTCATCGGTATCTGAGTCGGAACTTTCGTCCACTTCAAGAGCACGCACTGCGTGTCTCCTAGACTCCCGTAGCTTTCCACGATTGCCTTTATATGCCAGTTCGGGAACTAAAGTTTCCTCTGGCATAGCAGGTGGGCGATATCCTAATGACGGCCATATGCGGCTTCGAAATTGAGCGCTAAACGCTCAAATTCTCGATACGTCATCGCAGTATGTATAGCGATACCTCGTCTATACGCCGGTAGCATGTTCTTGTGCGCGATAGCAATTCGGCTCCAATCCGATCTATCTCTGCCTATTTTGCGAATATACGATTGTATAATTTGCAAATAGGCTCGCACAGGCTCGTTAACTCCCTGAGTTCTTGTAAGAAGCTCAGTTTCCAACTCCTCTTCCCAGGTTTGTGATCTGAAATACGACCGTAAACCGGACTTAATTTCAGACCAGGTTGAGAATTTGTTATCCTCAAACCACATCCTCGCCACACCCGTTAAGATGTGGGGAAAGACGTCAACCAGGTCGGAATCTCTAATCCTAAGCAGATTCAAAACGGCGTCGGTCCTGGCAATGAAGCTCTCAACCGTTTCCGTTGAATCGCCCGCAAAGGTTAGATTCGATTTCTGGAGTGACTCGAGAACTCGCCAACGGGGCATGGTGTCTTCCCCTCGGCCGATATCTTTTCCGGGTGTCTTGCGAGTGGCCTTCGTTACGTAGGCTCCTCGATACACCGCAGCGGTACTTAATCCCGAAGCTTCGTCAGAAGCTAGTTGGGATTCGATATCTTCGCCTGGCCTGGTCAGTGTCAGCAAAGGCTGGCCCTGATTGGCCGGTCCCGGTTGGTTCGTCGCGTTTTTAGGCGGATGGCCTCTGGGACGCTTAGCGGGAACAGCCTGCTCTGTTCCTCCGATAACTTTTCCTTGAGCTAATTGCTCGAAGGATCTCGATATTTGCGAGATGAGATCTTGGAAAGAATTTTCCAATTTCTCCATTCTCGCATCGAGATTCGATACCTTGCTTGCCAGGTCACCCTGGACAGCATCGTTATCTGTCGGGTCATCGAAATCCTCCGATGTATTTCCCGACCCGGTACTCCCTCTCCTCTCCGCATTCTCTGCCATCGCACTTACTTAAGGCTCGTTCGGTGTTAAGGCGTCTATGAATGTCGGAGGTTGTCGCTGGAGTGAGCCAGGTCTGTTCCGCTGGCTCCGATAACCCGCTCACGGTAGGTTACCCCCACCCGTGGCTTGGGTGCGCGCGCAATAGTCGTGGAAGGTGGCGCCACCACTTGTCCTATTCGCTAACTACCCAATTTGTGCTTGATCTATGATCTAGCCATCGATAATCAATTATCTGCGGTCTAGTTCGAACAATCACCGCTAGATGGCAGTGCTTGTATCGATTCAACCATCGATAATCAATAGCCAATGTTCTAGTTCGCTCGATCACCGCAAGATGTCAGCACTTGTATCGATTATCGATCAGTGGCTCTCTTGGTGACCGCTAGATGGCAGCACCGTTAACTTTTTGGCAGAGAGTCTGTTTACAGCCTCAATCTGCCCATTGTGTTCCTTGCGAGAACTGTTTTGTTTATTTATTTGGGAAGGAAGGAAAATAAGGAAAGGAGTTTTGGATGGGTAGGAAAATCACAAGGATTTGCGGTATCATAAGCGATATCATAAACGGTAATTAATGCGGTATCTTGAACGATAGCTTAAGGAGGAGCTTCTTTAAGGTTCCACGAGCTGTGAAACCCTATCGAGGCTTACCTCCTTTTTCGCCGCCTTCTTCTTTGAAGGCTTGGATGGCCCCGCTTTCGGCTGTGAAGCCTTCCGCGATGCCACCTTCGCCTTCTCCGAAGGCCGTGGTTTAGGCCTGGACGCCTTCCGCATTTGCTTCAGGACGTCCCACGGTACGTTCGTACCGGCCTTCGCCACGTACGGTCCGCGTGTCTGCCACGTCGGACTGCAGGCGATGCAGGTCCGCAAGGTTTTACCCTTGCGACCACACCCCTTGCAGAAATCCTCCACAACGGGTGTGGGACACTGGCTGAACCGGTGTCCCCTGCCTTTGCAGTTCCAGCAAAACCAATTGCTGGGACCGCCGATACCGCTGGCCGCCGACTGTTTGGGCCTCACGCTGGAATCCAGCTTCGGCCTTTTTGCCGGCGGGACCTCTGCCTCCTTCGGCGGCAGGGGTTTCTTAGCCTTTGCGGCCTTGCCTGACACCACACTCGCGTATGATGCAGGTTTCGGCTGCGGCTTCGAAACCTCTGTCTCCGGACGAGGTCGCTTCCCCTTGCCACGTCCCTTGCGGGGCGGAGCTTGGGGGGGCTTCCTCGTCGCAGGACGCGAGGCCCCCTCGACCGCTTTCACCACACGGTGAAAGAGGTCAAGGTCCGTCAGGAAGAACGCCACCAGGTCCTTCTCCGCGTAGGACGCGGAAGGGCCCGGAGGCGATCCTCCTGTGGAGGAATGAGCAGCTGTGCTCATCCCACGGAATCGCTGGGCGAGCTCAGACACCTTTTCAGGTGATCTGGGACTCTCCCTGCGCAATTCCGGGGAGGAAAGCAGCCGTTCCTCCTCCATGGCGAGATCGAGCGAGCCTATGCTCGCTCCGGTATCCTCTGATGGTAGACCGAAGTCTACCACCAGGAGCTCGAGGGGATCAAGGTCCCCCTCGAAATCTGGAATCGGTGACCCAGAAGGGGACACCGATTCCACGGTAAGTGGCCTTACCACGGAAAGTGGTAAGGTCACTTGGACCCGCGGAGCAGGAGGGAGCGGCTCGGCCGCAGGAAGCAGCGGAGCTGCTGGAGGCAGCGAAGCTGCGGGGAGCAGCTGGGCTGCGGAGGGCAGCTGGGCTGCAGGAGGCAGCGAAGCTGCGGGAGCGACGGCTTCGCCGTCGGCGAAGGTGTGGGGGGCTTGTGAGGCCATGGTGAGTCGGAGGAGGTCTGGTCTGGTCCAAGGAAGGATTAGATATGAGCTCCTGCCGGCTCACTCACCGCTGGCTAGGCGATAACCGATGTTGCCGAATTTCTAATTAACTGGATTAATCCGGTTAATTCAATTGACTACATCGCGGTAACTAGGCTGATAGTTCAGCCGGTGCGCGAGTACCGACCAGTGAAGCCAGACTGGGTCTAAAATGCTTCCCCACTCTGCCTCCATAGACTCACTAACACGTAGAGCTACTGAAGCATCCGTGAGAGCACCCCACTTCTGCCTCCTCGAACGTTGCACGCATACCATTACTGCAGTACGTGCATGTTTCGGTCTCCTTCGTATAGCTCCGGTATATTTCGAGTACGAGAGAGAGCAGTATACTTTTCTCGGACCTCTCTTTCTCGTGCTCCTTCTTCGTTCGTTTAGCCAACGAGCTTAAACGAGAGAAGCCGAGCTAGCCGAAGGAAATTAAGAAATGTCATTCTCGCGGACAGCTATGATAAAAGCTGAATACGCTAAATGTGAATGTATTAAGATAAAATATTTATAAGCAGCGGTTAACTTATTAGATTTTATAATAAATAAGGAAATGCGATAATATTACGTAACATTGGTCAATTGTCTTAAGACTCATATGTTACGTATTATTGTTAAAAATATTTTATTTTCTTAATTTATTATTTAATCTAGTAGGTTAATGGTAATAAAAAAAAATCATGACGAAAAAAAATTTAAAAAGTTTGCATGAGTCTGCGGGAATCGAACCCGAGCCCGCGTAAATAGCAAGCAAGCGCCTTACCATCTGCGCTACGGAACGTATTTGTTGACTCAGAAGCTTAGTGACCTGATAGAGCAATGGAAGCGTTCTCTATGAAATTCAATTTACAGAATAAAATATCAATTATAATCGTATATATATTTATTTCGTATGTCTTTTCCTAATGAAATAAAATGTTTCTTTTGCATATTTCTAATCATTAATCACTTAAACAGCTGTAGCTTCAAAAAGTGACTCCAACATTACGAAGAATATTTTCGATGGCTGTGGAATTAACAATATGTAACCCAAGATTCGTATTTGGGATCTCTGTTGTACTTACTCAATATATAAGTTTTATATTCTGTTAGCCTTTTAATACAGTATATATGCTATATAAATACTTTGTTTGGCTACATCGTCTTATCTCTGTCAGTCATGCGCGTTTACTTGTCAAGAACGATGAATCGTTTTTCTATATATGAGCTATTTCAAAATAAATTGATTACAATAGAAATAATAAATTAAATCCCAAATACAAATCTTGGGTTACTTATTTTTAATTCCACAGCTATCAAAAATATTCTTCGTAATGTTGGAGTCACTTTTTGAAGCTACAGCTGTTAAAGTGATTAATGATTAGAAATATGTAAAAGAAATATTTTATTTCATTAGGAAAAGACATACGAAATAAATATATGTACGATTATAATTGATATTTTATTCTGTAAATTGAATTTCATAGAAAAAGCTTCCATTGCTCTATCAGGCTACTAAGCTTCACAGTTAACAAGTACGTTCCGTAGCGCAGATGGAAAGGCGCTTGCTTGCTACTTACGCGGGCTCGGGTTTCGATTCCCGCAGACTTATGCAAACTTTTTTAATTTTTTTTATTACCATTAACCTACTAGATTAAATAATAAATTAAGAAAATAAAATATTTTTAACAATAATACGTAACATATGAGTCTTAAGACAATTGACCAATGTTACGTAATATCATCGCATTTCCTTATTTATTATAAAATCTAATAAGTTAACGGCTGCTTATAAATATTTTATCTTAATACATTCACATTTAGCGTATTCAGCTTTTATCATAGCTGACCGCGAAAAAGACATTTCTTAATTTCCTTCGGCTAGCTCGGCTTCTCTCGTTTAAGCTCGTTGGCTAAACGAGCGAAGAAGGAGTGCGAGAAAGAGAGGTCCGAGAAAAGTATACCGCTCTCTCTCGTACTCGAAATATACCGGAGCTATACGAAGGACAACGAAACATGCACGTACTGCAGTAATGGTATGCGTGCAACGTTCGAGGAGGTAGAAGTGGGGTGCTCTCACCGATGCTTCAGTAGCTCTACGTGTTAGTGAGCCTATGGAGGCAGAGTGGGGAAGCATTTTAGACCCAGTCTGGCTTCACTGGTACCGACGACTGTTGTCAGCCGGCTCGGCCTTGGCTAGCGCTTAGCTTTGTTTACAAACAAGCGCTCGGCAGAATCCTGCCTGTACTAAGAGCCTTTACGAGAGCATTTCGATTTAACACGGACGAATATAATATTAAATTATATTATCGTCCGTGATTCTCCTTTAATATGATTTTCGATAGCTTACACTGATTGCTCGAGTTCCATGGGGCCGCATGAACCCGATTGAGCAATTTACTACTCATGAGTAAATCCTCTTGACAATCATGTGCTTCATGTTTTTCAGTCTTTTACTGACGATATTTATGCTCGGACACATGGCTTATTTAGATTATCAAAATCTTCAATAATTTAATTTACATAAAACCACGTTGGGCGCCATTTGTAATGGATTCTTCTACCACGATGGGCTGATCGTGATAGCTATCTTCCTATTACCTTCGGCCGTCCTTACATTCGGTACTTTCAGGGCGCCAGTTGGTCGTGTGGGCGACCAACAACCCATCGTTAACATAGGGGTCTTACCCCGCCATTCCAATCGTATGCATTTCCCAATGGGCTGATTGGTAGTGCATAGAGGACGGTACGGAAGCCTGGTTTGCTCAGTGTGCTAGGTCGTGGAGAGAGGGGAGGGTTCCTTACAGGTAGCCCGAGCCTCGCGACAATAGACACACTCTCCCACCCACCCACTCATACATATGAGGGGAAGTGAGGAGACGAGAACATTATCGTGACCTTTTCCCATAAGGGACTGTCAGGGTGGTGCATCCCCGCAATGCCCAAGTCCGCGGTGCCATGCGCGTAGCCATGGACTTAGCGGCGGCACCCGGCATGCAGCAGAAACCTACCATACCTGCACAGGCCCCTTATGCATCGATAGCATACAGTGTGTTCGTTGCGTAGGGAGCAAGCTCACCTCACGCACACGGACACACTCATCGGTGAGCCGGTGTGGTGTACGTCCGCCTTGCGCGACGTCCCAGGCCCGACTCACTCTCTTATTTCCCCCTCCTCAGGGGACTAGAGAATTCGCCTTTCGCAGGAGTCCCTGTGCCCACTTCTCCTCGTCTCAAGCCACCAAGTTACTTGGCACAGCCCTGCCTTGCTCGCTTGGTCGGCTTGGACTTTTAAGTGGAGCGCCGGTCTTTTCATCCGGTCTTCTGACGGTCCACAGGGATGTTCCTAGACGGTACTTCCTGTCCACTCGGAAACCTATGCACCGAGTCGGTAATGTAGGGTTTGAGATAACCACTACTAATCGTTAGCTTTTCTTTAATTTCTTTATTAAATCCGGTATCTTGATACGTAACGAGAGAACCTCGTTACAATGTATAATGGGAAAAACATTATTTTCAACCAAATACCAATTAACGGAACTACTTCTCGTGCCGTGGCGTCGGCCGGATCTGTGACTAACGAAGGCACTTGCCAAGGCGAAAGATATTCGGATTACTACGGGTCTTGGAATAACGTCATCGTCACCGGAGTAATTAAATTCACGATATTAGAATATGATGCTCAGATCAATTTATTGACGAATCAAATCGTACTACGCTCTGGAGTTCGTTGCACTTATCTAAAAGGCCACTGCCTAGACACAGAAGGCGGTAATACTTACTGGGACGTAATTCAAACGGACCAATGCAAATTCTCGTACTACAACGTGCTTTATGAGGGGCCCGCGGAAAACATTAGGGGAGACACACTAGAAAAACTAGGCCAAGAAATCTATTCAGTTGCTATAGGGGATACTTCCTTTGCCCTAGCCGTCATTACCTACCAAATGGAATGCGGATATAAAATACAGAAAACCGAACACCCTACTCTATTTATTATAGACGATAAGGACGGTAAATTCTTTACTAAAAGGACTTCTCTAGCCACGCGAGATATGGACATTCTGTCATATGTGAATTCTAAAATAGTCTACGTCGAAAAGAAAATGAGAAACCAGATCGCGAAATTGTATAATCTACTCATGGTAGAACAATGTAAAATTAAAAATGAACTCCTGAAAACTCAATTAGGCTATCAACCTCAGGATCCTGCTTATTTCGCGTATTTATTTATGAGAAAATTTGGTTACACGTCAATTAGAACCGGAGACACTATTCGCGTTGTCAAATGTTTACCGGTAGAAGTAAGTCTACGCGAAACTACTGAGTGTTATAATCAGCTACCAGTCTTCAAGGGTAATGACAGTTACTTTATGACCCCCATAACAAAAATATTACTTAAAAATGGAGATCATACCGAATGCAATAAAATTCTCGCATCTACCTATCTTATCAATAACACGTGGCTCGAATTTACGCCGCAAGTCAATAGGGCTATCCCCCCTATGAAATTAACTGCGTCGCCCTCTCCAAATTTCACATACGAATCGCCTCATAACTTGGCCGCGAGTGGAATTTATTCCAACCAAGACATACTAAGACTACATGAAAATATTATGTTTCCGATGGAAAAACCCGCCATAATTCATACTATATGTCGCGAAGCCACAGGGCACAATGACGGGAATCATAACCTACGAATCAATAGTCTGCTAGATGAGGCAACACTCCAGAGCCAAATAAAAAAATCATGGGACAAGTTCCTTAATTTTCTAAACTCAATCGGAAATATTAGTGCCGCATTATTAGGAATCTTCGTAATAATTAAAGCAATAAAATTCGTATTAGATGCTCTAATAAATGGATACGCTATCCATTCGGTGGTAGGATGGAGCGTTTGGTTACTCGCCGCCATATGGAATACCTTAGCTAATTTTGTAATACATACTAAATCAAGAAAACCAAATTCGGACGTAGAGAACCCCGTGGAAAACGAACAGGGAAATAGGACGTACGCTATCCCTATCGCCTCCTCCACTAAACCAAAGCGCAACGAGTCCTTTAAACCTATTTCCCATGATCTACCTCAGCCGATTCCTCGTCAAGAGATGCTTCACCTTAACCCACCTATTTCTCAAGACCTGTACCCTAGATTATAAATTTAAGCGCATCATAAACATTTTATATAAATGTAAGCAAATCAAAGCGAGCCTTCGCTTTTAGCCTACTGTATGTAAGCTTAATAACTTTTAAGTCACTCGACATACCAATACATTATAATCAAACCATGTAATCATTCTAGAATTAAGTTATGGACTACAGCATTGTGGCTTATGGGATTAACATCTTAAACAAATGATCGAGGACGATCTATCTCTAAGGAGGGAAGTGTTACGTCCCTAACCAATTAATCCCTAAAAATTAAAATTACTTTATTAAAAGAAATAGGATAATTGAATGTGATCCCTTATGCCAGAATCTGCAGGCACCGTCGCCGGGACCTTATCTTTGCCTACGTTTGCATCTTGCATCGTGCGACTGTAAGTCCGTGAGAGAATTCTACCTCCCACTCACTCTAAGATGCTTTAATTCTTATTGGTCAAAGATAGGATGAATTCATTTTATAAATGTTTTGATTGGCTTAGCTATCTCCCTGGATCACGATCCAGAACCCGGCGTCGACTAATTCGATTAGCTTTTAAGATAGTGATAATTGTACCTTCAACTAGAACAGTCTTGGAAGACTCTCTTATATTTGTTACGGTTAATAAATAAAAACTATTAAAAATCATCGAAGTCTGCTCAAATAAGTGTTATCCCTCAATACAAGAATCCTCCATCGAATTTCCTACAACTACTACCAGCCGGTAGGCAGCGGACACTGGAGCCCACAACAAAAACTGTTCCTGAGTTAACCACACAACTCAGGACGTAACAATATACTAGTGATTGAAAGGATGCATCGAGTGGCAAAAATGTAATTCCAACAAATTTCCTATAAATGGAGGAATATAAATTTTCATAAGAACCAAATTACCTTTGCTTTTAATCTACTTAAAGTACGTAAATGCATATTTTTCCGATTTAAAAAAAAATTTGAATATAAATAATTATTTTTTACTCCTATCAGTAATTACAAAAAAGGGAGCCTATATTGCACTTTGGCAGAATTCACTGATTGATTTTTTGTTAGAAAGGAACAAACGTTCTTAGAATTGTATATAAAAGATTATTTTGACAAAACTTTAATAGTAAAACGGAGACATATTTGAAATTTGACTTAGTCGCGCTATTACAATTATTCCAAGGAATCTTCTAAAATTTTAAGAATATCTACTTCTTTCTAGAGTAAAATTGCTCAGTGAATTTTTTCAAAGTGCGATAAAGTTTCTCTTCGATCTTTACATGGTAACAGATCGAATCACGGCTTTTTTTCAGGTAATCGATATTAGTGGCGTAGTAATTGATTATAAATCATTGGCAAGTTTGGTTTTTGTTACACTACAAGAGTCAATTCCCTGAAACATATGCCGAAAGCAGACATCTTCTTGGTAATAGCCCTTCAATCAAGACGTCCCCGAGCACCTTAACCGGATTAAAAAGACGAATTACCTACCGATAATTGTAATATCGAAGTAATAAACGAGCTCGGTTCCCCTTGAAGCTTTAAACTTTTGATCATACCGCAGCGCGGTTTTTTGTAAAGTTATACGGCCCGGTCTTAAACGAATACGAGTGATTCCGCAACCTGGCTGCTCGCAAAAGACATAAGGCCCGAATCTAAACGAACATGAATGGTTCGACAGCTTGGCTTTTTGGAAAAATGACGTGACTCGTGCTAAACGATAATATGTACGAAATGTGGAATGATTCGTCAATTGAATGCGAAAGTGCGTAACAAACATTGTAACCGGCATTCGGCTTAATTCATTGCACGATCGTATATCATTTGTAATCGTGATTAGTGTAAAAGGTGTATAAAACAATAAAAAGAATTTTTTGTGCTTTCGGACTTTTTTTCTTAATTGGTATACATTTTATTTATTTAAAAAGTAAGCAGTTCCTTCAAGCGGAGTTGCCCTTCAAGCATAGCCTTCTTTGCTATTGAACAGTCTCTATTTTTTTAAATTATAGATGGGTAATAAAATACATATAATTACACAGGACAACAAAATTAGGGGTTTTGAAAGTTGTTTAAGACTTCGAAGTATAATTTTATATAAATTTTCTCGCTGAATCCAAATTTGGTTCTAAAATTATTACATCATCTGCACTATTCAAGATATTAAAATTTTCAGATATACAAAAAATGTGTTTTGGTATGTTGATTAATCTACAATGTTACCAGCATTAATTATGCTGCGCAACTCTATATTTTTCCAAATAGTACTAGATTAAACGTTTAAAAAAATATTGTGTTCATAGCGATGTCTGTTTTACATACTTAGATATATCAATCAAAATTGCTATGATAAAAACACGATTCTTAATGCCAATGCGACTATGGAACAATTTTTGGTTCTTTTGTTATGCTTAAAATGAAGAAGAAAGTATCATATATCTTTTAATTACAAATCATCACTCTATAAAAAAAATATTTTCTTCTTATTTTGACGTAAACAAAAGAACCGAAGATTGTTCCATGATTATATTGGCCTTAAAAATTGTTTTTTATCTGAAAATTTAAAAAAAAATGAAAAATGATGTTTACTTTGAAAAACTAAAAATTTTACTTTGATTTGATGCAAAATAAATAGATAATAGGGAAATTATTATTTCATATTTTTTTACAATAAAATTCAATTCAAGATGAGGAAATTGGCATGCCGAACATTGAAATATCTTACTTCTTCTTTTAAATATAAACATTTAAAATCTCGGAATCGTTAAAGCGTTGAATTTTCACAAATTCACAAGTTTTTTTAAAATTAATGAAAAATTCTACAAATTTACACGGAAGTTTATATAAAAAAGTTCTACACAGTAAACAATTTTCAAGAAAATAAAAAGTAGTTTGCTTCTGAGCTTCGTGATTTGATGAGAAATGCCCCATGTTTCAATTACAACGTTTAATCAGAGTAATAAAATTAAAGGACAACCTTTAAAATATTTTATATATTCTTTTATTGTAATCATTTAAATAAATATATGATACAGGGTGACTACAACTGGCGGACCAAATTTGACAAGTAGACACCTGATGCCATTGGGAGTTGAAAAGTCTTATACTACTTTTTCGTAGGAAGCATAGATTTCAAATTATGGGGTGTTAAAATTGCCCAATGAGAATTAGCTTTTAGTGGAATGTTGGTTCAAAGTAGTATGCGTTTCATGTGGTAGTAACAAACGAAAAACTAGATTGTTGAAATTGATCAACTTGAAGACGGTGGATATTAACGGAGAAGTAGCAGACAAGTGAATGAATGCTGCGCATGTACTGCCATTCTTAAACGATATGCTCTCGAAAAATTAGACCGCTTTCGATAATTTAAATGAGATTGATTTATGAAATTATTATTTAGAATGAAATTAAATCATATTGACATGAACGAAATTGTCTTATAGCGACCTGATTTATGGCTGTTATTTAGAAAAGCGAGTTAAACAAATGTAAATAAAGCAAGCACGTCATAAATCGTTTTATTTATTTAACAGAACAAGTTGTACCAACGAATAGGATTGGGAGAAGATAAGTATAGAGAAAAACAGTGCTATGATTAAGTTAATTTTTTGTTTATTAAAGTATACAAAAGAACACCATTATTTCAACGTTTTAAACAAATCTGTATTGTAATACTAATTTTTTTTATTTAATTATGTAAAGTTTTATAAAAATGTTCAAAATGACCGCCTCCTACGGCGATACAGGCCCTTGCTCGCTTTATCAATTCCTCCTTGATTGTACGAAGAATGGCCGGTGTAATCTTGCCAATTGCGTCGTCGATCCGTTGCGCCAACTCATTCGCATCTTGAATGATATTTTTCCGCTGATAAATCAGTTCCTTTAAATATCCCCAGAAGAAAAAATCAAGGGGATTAAGGTCGGGAGATCGTGGTGGCCACTGAACTGGACCTCCGCGTCCAATCCACATGCCTGGAAATTTTGCATCCAACACATCTCGCGAGACTTGGGCAAAGTGAGGGGCTGCTCCATCTTGCTGGAACCACAGTTTCAGCCTTAATTCCAACGGAATATCTTCCAGAAGTCCAGGAAGATCGTTTTCTAAAAATTCGGCGTAAGCCACCCCTGTTAGACGTTCTGGAAGGCGCCATGGTCCAATCTGTAAAATTTAAAGAAAACCATTTCCTTTAAAAAACGTCGAATTGTTTCGAAAATGAATCGGGATGTAAAAGTACGAACAATAATGTTCTAATGCAATATTTTTGAATCGAATAAGAAAACTAATTTTTTCATTTCTATGCCTTTGTTATTAACAGCCTTAAGATCGATTACGATTCATTTTGAAGACGAAGAGAATGGTGTGTTAAAAATAATGCATATGGATCTATTGTCTATTACGAAATATTCTCCGACAATTCCCGCCCATAAATTGACAGTCCATCTTCGTTGAGGTCGTCGAGGTATTGCAACCTGTGAATTTTCTTCATTCCAAAAATGCGAGTTGTGCCTGTTAATGATACCGCTTCTATCGAAGAGACTTTCATCGGAGAACACGATACTGCTAACGAAGTCTTCGTCTTCGTGATACCTCTGAAGGAGCCACTGACAAAAATCCACACGCTTGACATAGTCTGCTTCTTCCAATTCTTGGTCATTTAATCCTTTGTACGGATGGAATCCTTCGGCGTGAAGGGTACGCCAAACTTTATTTTGGCTTGTACCAAGCATGTCTGCTATTTCTCTGGTGCTCACTTCTGGATCGTCCAAAGTAGCATTAATAATGTTTTCTTCTAGCCTAACAGTTGCTGCGTCAAGGGCAACACCACTAACTTCCTTCCAATCAGGCATTAAATGGCCGCGTCTTGAACGATTTATTAAACGTAGAATTACATTTTTCGACGGATGTCGTCTTTCTGGGTACTTTTCTGCGTAAAGGGCAGCAGTTCTGTTAGCTGAGTAATTGGCTAACCCAACTAACATCAGCATATCTACGTATTCTTCAGCCGTGTACTCCATTGGTTACTACAATTTAAAATGCCAATTTCACCTCACCTTTATACTCCTGTCTCCATTCAGGATGAATCTGGAATTATCTTAGAGCTGAATTCACTCTGTACCTCGATGCTTCGAGAATATGGAATCACTCTGAAGTTAGAAAATATGAACTATTCTGTAAATTCATCGAGGTACAGAGTGAATTTAGCTCTAAGATAATTCCAGATTCATCCTGAATGGAGACAGGATTATAAAGGTGAGGTGAAATTGGCATTTTAAATTGTAGTAACCAATGGAGTACACGGCTGAAGAATACGTAGATATGCTGATGTTAGTTGGGTTAGCCAATTACTCAGCTAACAGAACTGCTGCCCTTTACGCAGAAAAGTACCCAGAAAGACGACATCCGTCGAAAAATGTAATTCTACGTTTAATAAATCGTTCAAGACGCGGCCATTTAATGCCTGATTGGAAGGAAGTTAGTGGTGTTGCCCTTGACGCAGCAACTGTTAGGCTAGAAGAAAACATTATTAATGCTACTTTGGACGATCCAGAAGTGAGCACCAGAGAAATAGTAGACATGCTTGGTACAAGCCAAAATAAAGTTTGGCGTACCCTTCACGCCGAAGGATTCCATCCGTACAAAGGATTGAATGTCCAAAAATTGGATGAAGCAGACTATGCCAAGCGTGTGGATTTTTGTCAGTGGCTCCTTCAGAGGCATCACGAAGACGAAGACTTCGTTAGCAGCATCGTGCTCTCCGATGAAAGTCTCTTCGATAGAAGCGGTATCATTAACAGGCACAACTCGCATTTTTGGAATGAAGAAAATCCACAGGTTGCAATACCTCGACGACCTCAACGAAGATGGACTGTCAATTTATGGGCGGGAATTGTCGGAGAATATTTCGTAATAGACAATAGATCCATATGCATTATTTTTAACACACCATTCTCTTCGTCTTCAAAATGAATCGTAATCGATCTTAAGGCTGTTAATAACAAAGGCATAGAAATGAAAAAATTAGTTTTCTTATTCGATTCAAAAATATTGCATTAGAACATTATTGTTCGTACTTTTACATCCCGATTCATTTTCGAAACAATTCGACGTTTTTTAAAGGAAATGGTTTTCTTTAAATTTTACAGATTGGACCATGGCGCCTTCCAGAACGTCTAACAGGGGTGACTTACGCCGAATTTTTAGAAAACGATCTTCCTGGACTTCTGGAAGATATTCCGTTGGAATTAAGGCTGAAACTGTGGTTCCAGCAAGATGGAGCAGCCCCTCACTTTGCCCAAGTCTCGCGAGATGTGTTGGATGCAAAATTTCCAGGCATGTGGATTGGACGCGGAGGTCCAGTTCAGTGGCCACCCGATCTCCCGACCTTAATCCCCTTGATTTTTTCTTCTGGGGATATTTAAAGGAACTGATTTATCAGCGGAAAAATATCATTCAAGATGCGAATGAGTTGGCGCAACGGATCGACGACGCAATTGGCAAGATTACACCGGCCATTCTTCGTACAATCAAGGAGGAATTGATAAAGCGAGCAAGGGCCTGTATCGCCGTAGGAGGCGGTCATTTTGAACATTTTTATAAAACTTTACATAATTAAATAAAAAAACTTAGTATTACAATACAGATTTGTTTAAAACGTTGACATAATGGTGTTCTTTTGTATACTTTAATAAGCAAAAAATTAACTTAATCATAGCATTGTTTTTTTCTATACTTATCTTCTCCCAATCCTATTCATTGGTACAACTTGTTCTGTTAAATAAATAAAACGATTTATGACGTGCTTGCTTTATTTGCATTTGTTTAACTCGCTTTTCTAAATAACAACCATAAATCAGGTCGCTATAAGACAATTTCGTTCATGTCAATATGATTTAATTTCATTCTAAATAATAATTTCATAAATCAATCTCATTTAAATTATCGAAAGCGGTCTAATTTTTCGAGAGCCTATCGTTTAAGGGCCAATGTAAGATGGAAAGCAGCATTCCCAACAAAAAAAAAATTAACCTGAAAAAGGTCAATTTGCGTTGGCAGCCCTGCGAAATAGCTACACTGCAAGTTCTGTTTGCTGATTACGGCTGACTTGTACGATTAAGTAGTATAAGGTTTAGGTAAACACAAATTTGACAGGTCAGCTCGATGGTTCTGTTCAAATTTATTTCAGATAAGTATAAATTAACCTTTATGTATAAAATGCATTGACGCGCGATACTTTGTGAGAAATATTATTGTTTACAGGTATTTAAATTGATTCTGTTTCGTGGGCAAAGGCAATTTCGGAAGTTAAAACCTAAATAAAGATTTGATCACCAGGAAATAAGATACAAGCTCACAGACATATACTGTCTGGGATGGCAAAGATTCATCTTTCAGGGCTGTTTTAATGGATATACCATAAAAGTATTTATCCCTATCAATGAAATTACCACTAGTAGACTTTATTCTCTGCTCTGTTAATCTATAGAGATGCAAAACCAACAATGTACACATAATTATATTGGCACTTTAAATTCTTTCAGGTTAGTTTTAAATTAATAGCAGGCTTAAAAAACATGACTTTCATGGTTTATAATGTCGATCTTCATTATGTTCCTGTAATTCAGAAAACTGTGTTGCTTCCGCCTTAATACCAAATTTATCACTATGATGTAGGAAATGTACAGACCACTTAGCTCTTGTAACTTGGAACTGCGGATAGTAGTCTTTTGATAGCTTGTGATCCAAAGATCATCCTTGGCCCATTTTACACAGAATATGGATGGCAGTATCTCCTATTCCAAGAATGATGTTTGCGTAAAGTGTCTGTGATGCAAAGACGATGGAAAAACTGTTTTGACTGTGGATTCTCATCGTAAAACTTATCATATCCTTGAATTTAAATAACTTCTGAAAATATGACCACATCATCCTTTAAAATTTGTTTCTTTGACAAATTAGTCAATTTTCATTAATTTTACAGATTTCAAGACCAGCTGATAATGTGGTTCAACGTTACTGAAGCTGTTAGGCTCACGCTATTAAATGCAGCGGTTCAAGTCATTCACCTATGGAATCTACAAAAGTACTGTCTGGTAAGAAGTATTTTTTGCAAGATGTGACTTAAGGACACTTCGAAATTCACTGCTGCTTTGGGAACATCGATAAAGATTTCGTCACTTCTGGTAGCGAAGGTATAACTCGCTTTAGGATCGTTTTAATTAATTAATGTAGACACATAAATTAATCTACATTCTTTATGATTTCTTTCTTAAATCTTTGTCTTTTTAGGTCATAATGTGTATGTGTTGCACATTAAGATACAACTGCCAGCAACAGCTTTAACAGGATACAGTAGAACTGTAAATTGTGTTGAATGGAATCCTGTATAATATCAAACGACGACAACACTGTCAGATGACGGAACAGTTAGAAGTAATAAATTACTATATGATAATAAAATAGCGTGGGAAAAGCTATATTTTATATTATTTGCTTTGATAGAGCCTACCACTGATAAATTCATTGATTACGTTTTCCAAAATGTAGCACATATTACATGTCTGATAAGTTTCTGGATAGAGTAAAATAATATAGTCAAATTCAACCAGATATACGAATAGACTGTCGTACAAGAAATCTCAAGTCTCATATATTAGTAACTATATAAACATATAATAACAATTATGAATATACATTTAACGATATTGTATTTAATAGAGATATTATAGAAAATATACTTTTCTTATCGCATATCAAACTAAACGATTATATTTATTGTAGATAAAAATGCGTTAAAGTTCTTTATGAAAAATTTGGTTTTTAAGCTTTTAAACAGTTAATATAATTATTTCTTATTCAGCGCAGACATGATAATAAATATTTGTAAATAAAAATATTTTCATCTCAATATGAAAAATGATTATAAGGGGAAGAAAAAATTATACAAGGTATTTTAAAGAATTTTTGCTTGTTTTTAAGTTTAATTAAATCATAGTAATTCTTTATATAATTTATATTACAGAATAGACTGATACGGTTATTTCTTTATATATAAAATGTAGGTTATTAAAATTTTTTATAATTATAACAATTGTAGTGTCAACATCAACTATATTGAAATTCTGTTATGTTATAATCTGAAATAATAATACTAATTAAAATAGATATACATTTATATCAGTATAGTTTTCTGTAATGTTAATAATTACCTCTCTCTATTCAGTCTTTTCAATTTTTCTTCCGCCTCTTTAATTTGTAACTGGGCTTGTACCATTTGGATTTTTAATAATTTTATTTTGTTTTCTTCTTTTTCTATTTTCTTTTCTAAATATTTATTATACAATTCTGACTGGGGTGTTTTCCTATTATTGGCGAAAGTTGCGTTTTCCCGAATTTGGCGAAGGGGTTCGCTTATTTTTTTTTTTAACAGTCCTGTACCTTCTGCACTGCCCCACGAAGCTATTTCGCTATTCTCTATTAAAGTCTGCAATAAACAAAAAACTAAATATAATCATATATATTATTATGCGAATATATATGTATGTATAATATAACTATATATACATACAGCAAAAACATCGTCAGGATCATCTATCCTTTCCTCTTCTATTGCTGATTCCATCAATAATTTACCGACATTGCTGGTTGATGTGGACGGTAGAGTATTGCTGTCGTTTTGATGTTTAAGGGTTACACCCATGGCAGATTTTCCAATAAGCGATGTAATTTTCTCCAAAAAGGGTTCATACACTGGAGCTACTGATTTTCCACCGCCTAAAAAAAAAAAAAAATTGAATGTTAAAAATTAAATTCATTACTTTTAATAAAGAAACATAATACCTGTTTTATAGAGTTCACTCCTTGTAGCAGCTTTATATTTTCTTGCTTGTAGCTTCATATGGGTCCAGCTGGATTTAGGACATATTTTTTCCCATTGCCCACCTATCTTTTCTTTCACCTCAGCCCGAATTTTTTGCCAGGCTTTTTCTTTCTGGGCTAATGTATTGCCATTTGTCATTTTATTTTCAATAATTTTGAAATATTTTTCAATTATTGACAACAATTTTTCCTTGTTTTCGCTTGAATTACTCATCTGAGGAGGAAATGTATATTATTTAAAAGTAATATGGAGATAAATATTTTAAAATATTTGCATTTTTGCGATTGTGTACTTACTTTTAATGGATAACAAATTAACAATGTTTAAACCAGCACGTAGCGTACTTGATCGTCTCCTCTTTCTTCTTTTGATTTATTTATAAATTGAAGGTAGTTGTTATAACAGGAACAAATTAATATGCGTTGCTATAGAGTTTTCACAATAACAGATTTATTTTATGACAGTGAACAATAACTGTATTGTGGCAGAAATGAATGCAAATGGTCGAAATGTTGCCAATGCACGTAATCGAAACATTTTTCGAAGATGCAACTACTTCGTATTATTAAATGATAGAGAATTCCAAAGTCGTTTTCGTTTGACAAAAATACAGTTTCAAGAAGTTTTGCAACAAATTGAGCCTGCTATCCGTCAAAGAAAAATGTACGTAAAACAAATAAATTGAAAATGATATATATGAATGAAATTGTTATAAAACAAATTAAATTGAATTGTTAAACAATGATCATAATATATATTTAGTAGACTATAATGGAGACGATTAATATTTATTCCTAATAACCCAAAATGTTTAAATTTTCATTTTCAGGAAGAGTGAAATTCCACCGGTTATCCAATTGTTAGTAGCCATTAGGTTTTATGCGACAGGATGCTTTCTGCAAGTGGCAGCTGATTTTTGTAATATTAGTACAAAATCTGCGCAAATAATAGTGCATAGAGTATCAGCTGCAATTGCTAATCTATTTCATCTTTATGTATCATTACCACGAACAGATGAAGACATGATACAAACTGCCAAAGATAATTTCTTAATATCAGGAATGATAAGAATTATAGGTGCAATCGACTGTGTCCATGTACGCATAAGATCATATGGTAAGATTTTAGCATACATATTAATTGAAGCGCTTTTTGTCTTCAGTGCATTTTTTGCCTGGTTTGAACTAGCGGAATTACTTGTAACAATTTTTTTTAAGATGGTCTGATCATCAAAAGCCGTCTGTATTTTTTTAATTATAGCTAAGGCAAGTCTCGTTTTCCAAACGAGATTCGATCAATGGCTGACAAATATTTTGCAATCTGAAATTGCTTTTCAAATTCAGTGAACAAATTCATTATATGCACATACATATATAGATATTGTTTAAAAAAAATGTTTACAATACATTATTTGTTGTTAAATGAGTCTACTTTTGTATATGATTTATAGGAGGCGAGGATGCAGAGCTTTGGAGAAACCGAAAAGGATTTTTTAGTATAAACGTTCAATGCGTGGTGAACAGCCATCTGGAGATAATGGATCTTGTCGCAAGATGGCCAGGCTCTGCACATGATTCTACTATTTTTAATAATAGTAGACTCAAACACCGTTTTGAAAATTTTGAATGCGGAAATGGTTTGTTAGTGGGAGACCGTGGTTACCGTAACGAGCGGTACTTGATGACCCCACTCGCTAATCCGCACACACCGGCAGAAGTTCTTTTTAATGAAGCCCACATTAGGACCCGCTGCATGGTAAGCAATATAAATATATTCAATGTAATGCAGCTTCAGTTTTTAAGTTAAAAATGGAGTAAACAAATAGTATGGAAACCTCTGTATATCTATACTGGCACCTTATACAA
Organism: Prorops nasuta; assembly: GCF_024137725.1. Lineage (NCBI taxonomy): Eukaryota > Metazoa > Arthropoda > Insecta > Hymenoptera > Bethylidae > Prorops > Prorops nasuta. The sequence continues at coordinate 71,737 of NW_027116923.1, forward strand.
GGTGAGGCACTTAAGCCGCCCCAGAGCGTAAATACAAAAAGACGCGTATCTCTGTAACTATAAAAAATATCCAATTTTTGCATAGCACCTTTTCGAAACTTCCTGTTATTTGCTTTCAGAAAGGTCATATGCGAAAATTGAATATCTCTTATAGTTAAAGAGAAACGCGTCTTTTTGTATTTACACTCCGGGGCGGCTATATATATTTAAAGTTTTTATTTTATATTTCAGGTGGAAAGATGTTTCGGCATTTGGGGACGTACATTTGCTGTTCTTACTATTGGTTCACGATTTTTAACCCCAGAAAGAACAATAAATGTAATTTTATCCACTGCAGTTTTATTTAATATTATAAGGCGTGACAAAAAAGTTACGCGAGGCGGATTACAAAATTATCTACAAATACCGGAGGTATTTTCATCGCCCACAAATGATGACCGCCACTTTTTAATTAATAATTATTTTTATAGGTTTGTATTAGTTTCATCCTTATAATATATATATATATATATATATACATACAGGCAGCTTAATTATTTAGTAAAATAGGTTGAAACAACTACATCAAGATGAGAATAAATTTAATCTGAAATATTTATTATTCTCAAACTAGTTATACCTAAGTTATTTTAAGTAATAATTATATAAAAAATTATTTTATAATAGTTTAAAATACATTTTTTTTCCAGATTAATATAAGAAAAATCCCGAAAAGGATTTACGTGCTATACGCAAAAGAAAATGAAGGGATATCAAATTACAAATATTTATTATCATGTCTGCGCTGAATAAGAAATAATTATATTAACTGTTTAAAAGCTTAAAAACCAAATGTTTCATAAAGAACTTTAACGCATTTTTATCTACAATAAATATAATCGTTTAGTTTGATATGCGATAAGAAAAGTATATTTTCTATAATATCTCTATTAAATACAATATCGTTAAATGTATATTCATAATTGTTATTATATGTTTATATAGTTACTAATATATGAGACTTGAGATTTCTTATACGACAGTCTATTCGTATATCTGGTTGAATTTAACTATATTATTTTACTCTATCCAGAAACTTATCAGACATGTAATATGTGCTACATTTTGGAAAACGTAATCAATGAATTTATCAGTGGTAGGCTCTATCAAAGCAAATAATATAAAATATAGCTTTTCCCACGCTATTTTATTATCATATAGTAATTTATTACTTCTAACTGTTCCGTCATCTGACAGTGTTGTCGTCGTTTGATATTATACAGGATTCCATTCAACACAATTTACAGTTCTACTGTATCCTGTTAAAGCTGTTGCTGGCAGTTGTATCTTAATGTGCAACACATACACATTATGACCTAAAAAGACAAAGATTTAAGAAAGAAATCATAAAGAATGTAGATTAATTTATGTGTCTACATTAATTAATTAAAGCGATCCTAAAGCGAGTTATACCTTCGCTACCAGAAGTGACGAAATCTTTATCGATGTTCCCAAAGCAGCAGTGAATTTCGAAGTGTCCTTAAGTCACATCTTGCAAAAAATACTTCTTACCAGACAGTACTTTTGTAGATTCCATAGGTGAATGACTTGAATCGCTGCATTTAATAGCGTGAGCCTAACAGCTTCAGTAACGTTGAACCACATTATCAGCTGGTCTTGAAATCTGTAAAATTAATGAAAATTGACTAATTTGTCAAAGAAACAAATTTTAAAGGATGATGTGGTCATATTTTCAGAAGTTATTTAAATTCAAGGATATGATAAGTTTTACGATGAGAATCCACAGTCAAAACAGTTTTTCCATCGTCTTTGCATCACAGACACTTTACGCAAACCTCATTCTTGGAATAGGAGATACTGCCATCCATATTCTGTGTAAAATGGGCCAAGGATGATCTTTGGATCACAAGCTATCAAAAGACTACTATCCGCAGTTCCAAGTTACAAGAGCTAAGTGGTCTGTACGTTTCCTACATCATAGTGATAAATTTGGTATTAAGGCGGAAGCAACACAGTTTTCTGAATTACAGTAACATAATGAAGATCGACATTATTAACCATGAAAGTCATGTTTTTTAAGCCTGCTATTAATTTAAAACTAACCTGAAAGAATTTAAAGTGCCAATATAATTATGTGTACATTGTTGGTTTTGCATCTCTATAGATTAACAGAGCAGAGAATAAAGTCTACTAGTGGTAATTTCATTGATAGGGATAAATACTTTTATGGTATATCCATTAAAACAGCCCTGAAAGATGAATCTTTGCCATCCCAGACAGTATATGTCTGTGAGCTTGTATCTTATTTCCTGGTGATCAAATCTTTATTTAGGTTTTAACTTCCGAAATTGCCTTTGCCCACGAAACAGAATCAATTTAAATACCTGTAAACAATAATATTTCTCACAAAGTATCGCGCGTCAATGCATTTTATACATAAAGATTAATTTATACTTATCTGAAATAAATTTGAACATAACCATCGAGCTGACCTGTCAAATTTGTGTTTACCTAAACCTTATACTACTTAATCGTACAAGTCAGCCGTAATCAGCAAACAGAACTTGTAGTGTAGCTACTTCGCACGGCTGCCAACGCAAATTGACCTTTTTCAGGTTAATTTTTTTTTTGTTGGGAATGCTGCTTTCCATCTTACATTGGCCCTTAGAGAGTGAATAGGGAATATGGAAGAGCTGTGATAGCTAATTGCTATTCTATCCCCACTTCTAAAAGGAAAATAGGGGTAAGGATAAATAAGAAATATTGGCACTAATTGGGAGCTCCGTCTGACTAGTTTAAGCGGGAAAGAAGCAAAATTGACAAATGTTGGTTTCATTATTTTGGAATTAAATTTCAAACGTTTGTTTATATAAATCTAAGGGCCTGATAAAGTAAGTGAAATAAAATTTAAAATAATACAATATCGTGTATAGTTAAAAAATTAATCTTTTATTTCTTTTTAACAGTTGTTATGAATAATGAATATAGTTCGTGTAGACTCTACCAATTTTAATTTAATTTATTTTGATAACTGTCTTCTTTCAATTAATTGCAATAATTTAGTAGTACAGCAAAAATGAAAAATTCCAGTAGCAACTTTATCCCTCCATATATTTTTAATATAATTTTATAAACTACTCACTACTTTTTTCTTGCAGTAGGACATCCATTTTTATTTTATCAAAATAAATTAAATTAAAATTGGTAGAGTCTACACGAACTAAATTCATTATTCATAACAACTGTTAAAAAGAAATAAAAGATTAATTTTTTAACTATACACGATATTGTATTATTTTAAATTTTATTTCACTTACTTTATCAGGCCCTTAGATTTATATAAACAAACGTTTGAAATTTAATTCCAAAATAATGAAACCAACATTTGTTAATTTTGCTTCTTTCCCGCTTAAACTAGTCAGACGGAGCTCCCAATTAGTGCCAATATTTCTTATTTATCCTTACCCCTATTTTCCTTTTAGAAGTGGGGATAGAATAGCAATTAGCTATCACAGCTCTTCCATATTCCCTATTCACTCTCTAACTTGCTCCCGGACACAGAATTACTAGACGGAGTGAATAGGGAATTCTAGGGAAAGCTCCGTCGGAGTGAAAAGAGTTTAATTCCGAACTCAACTTTTCAGGCCTAGGACAAACCCTCGGGTTAAGCTACATGCCGGGTTAAGTAGGCGTGCCAACCATAATAATTTAAAAAATATATGAAACCTTTTAGTTGCGAATTTTTTTAGCTAGGGATTTACTTATATAGTTTGAAATTTTTAAATTAGTTTAGGACTATCCAGAGTATCAGGACCAGAAATCAGGTTTTAGAAAAAGTAGGAAAGTAGGCTTATAAAACTTCTGCTTAGGCTGACATTTAAAATAATTAAAAAACCTCTTTTACTTATATAATTAAATTACAATCAATTTAATAGGTCATTGAATTTATACAAAAAAAAATGCTTTTTAACGAACAATTGTTATCTCGATCGGAACATTATTATTAGGTTTTGACAGCTACCTACTGCTATAAAAGAATAAAATTTATTTTCAATTAAGAATTTTGAAAACCAATGTATGCTTGATTTCATTTTTGAAGAAAATATGATTGTGAATACGAGTATCAGGTGGTTCAGCAGTGCAAAAGAAGAAGGATACAAAGGCCACGAATGAATTGGTTTTTCATTTATGATGATAATGATTTTCATTTAAGGTATCGGCTTCATAAGCCACAATTTTTACTAGTACTGTTAGAAATCAGCAGCTCATTATGTGCTAATGCTGTTGGGTAATATTTGATATAGAGATAGAAGCTTTTTAATCATTCGTACAAAGTAAATATAAAGAATTTAAATTTTGATTTCATTTTTAGAAGTCATATAATTTCACCTATAATTCAACTGCTTGTCGCATTAAGGTTTTATGCGACTGGGTCTTTTCTTATTACAATTGCTGATTTTAATGGAATTTCAAAAGCCGCAGCTGTGACAATAGTTCATAGAGTATCTTCTGCGATTGCTTTATTAAGTAAAAAATATATCAAATTACCGTCAACACCTGAAGAAATAATGGAAACCCAGATGGGAAATTTTCAAAATGCTGCCTTTCCTAGACTAATTGGTGCTATAGATTGTGTTCATGTAAGAATTCGGTCCTATGGTAAGTAGTAATTAATTTAATTTTTTGTAAATATAGAAAATTAAATTAATTACTACTTACCATAGGACCGAATTCTTACATGAACACAATCTATAGCACCAATTAGTCTAGGAAAGGCAGCTTTTTGAAAATTTCCCATCTGGGTTTCCATTATTTCTTCAGGTATTGACGGTAATTTGATATATTTTTTACTTAATAAAGCAATCGCAGAAGATACTCTATGAACTATTGTCACAGCTGCGGCTTTTGAAATTCCATTAAAATCAGCAATTGTAATAAGAAAAGACCCAGACGCATAAAACCTTAATGCGATAAGCAGTTGAATTATAGGTGAAATTATATGACTTCTAAAAATGAAATCAAAATTTAAATTCTTTATATTTACTTTGTACGAATGATTAAAAAGCTTCTATCTCTATATCAAATATTACCCAACAGCATTAACACATATTGAGCTGCTGATTTCTAACAGTACTAGTAAAAATTGTGGCTTAGGAAGACGATATCTTAAATGAAAATCATTATCATCATAAATGAAAAACCAATTCATTCGTGGCCTTTGTATCCTTCTTCTTTTGCACTGCTGAACCACCTGATACTCGTATTCACAATCATATCTTCTTCAAAAATGAAATCAAGCATACATTGGTTTTCAAAATTCATAATTGAAAATAAATTTTATTCTTTTATAACAGTAGGTAGCTGTCAAAACCTAATAATAATGTTCCGATCGAGATAACAATTGTTCGTTAAAAAGCAATTTTTTTTGTATAAATGCAATGACCTATTAAATTGATTGTAATTTAATTATATAAGTAAAAGAGGTTTTTTAATGATTATAAATGTCAGCCTAAGCAGAAGTTTTATAAGCCTACTTTCCTACGTTTTCTAAAACCTGATTTCTGGTCCTGATACTCTGGATAGTCCTAAACTAATTTAAAAATTTCAAACTATATAAGTAAATCCCTAGCTAAAAACATTCGCAACTAAAAGGTTTCATACATATATTTTTTAAATTATTATGGTTGGCACGCCTACTTAACCCGGCAGTAGCTTAACCCGAAGGTTTGTCCTAGGCCTCAAGCTAAAGTAGTATAGTTTCCATTACATGAGCTGTATGAGTTTAGTCCGGCTAGCCCAAAGCGGCTTGGTGAACCTCACCCTAAGGGAATCCCTCAAGTCCTCTGTAGCCAACATTACGGAATGAAAAACAAGAGCTATTGATTATCTATATGTAGATTATAAAAAGTAAATACATACTGTATAATATTCCTTTTTTAGGCATTTGATAAGAAGCAAAAGCCAATAAACTAAAAACTACTATGAAGATAAATATGCCTGGTATTTATCAAACAGTATCAAATTATTTTGACATTTGTATTTCTAGATTAAGGATTTTTATGAATTTATTCTATTAAATTATTGAAAAGTATACTGTTCTTATATGTACAAGTATATTTGTATTTAAAAAATTGATTAACATATAAATAGCAATAAGCAATTCATCAATGTATTTTATTCTAAATATAGTTTTTAAATTTTCATATCAGTTGTACAGCTCCTTGTTTGACTAAGTCTGCAATTGCATTATATTGGATTATGTGCTGAGATCCAGTTTCAAAATCAACTGCTTCCTCTTCTACATTATCTGGTATAATAATACCATCAATATCTTTCTTTGCTTGTAAAAAAACATGTGTCTGCATATTAGGTCGAATCATTAATTTGTTAGTTTCAAATGATTGAAGATTATATGGCATATATTGAAGGGCAATGTTATTAAACAATGTTTCCATGCTAGCAGAATAATCTTTGGCAAATTGAAGCTCGCTAGAAGTCAAGTAGCTTTCTTCTGAAGATTTATTGCTCTCCTGTGCCAATATATGCCAAACATATTTTTCTATTTTTTCCAAACGTGTTCTAAGATAGCTAGATATAACAAATTTGATTCTATCTAACTCCAATCCATGCACAACTAACCTCAAATCTCCTTTTTCTAACCTCTTCATATTTTCTTCCATGTGAGTTATTTGTTGTAGCATACAATCCACTAGGTCTGATTGATGAGGAAGAATTTCAGGAGCAAATTTTTCATTCAACCATGCAGCTTCAATAGCTTCCAATACTTTTTGAGGTGTAAAGATTTCTTCCTCTTCATCATCTAATGTATTCAAATGTTCTTCAATTTTTTCCATTGCTCGCCTCCTCAATTATTTATTTAATTGAAATATTAATGAAAAATTTAATAACCTTTTGATTTATTTTCATAAATAGTGTCACATTAATCGAAAAACGTCATGTTAACCGATTTTTAAGGTTAGAATAAATGTTTTTATATAGGGAATTTACCAATTAGCTTAAAATCGACACTGCATTCCAAGTCGCGCATTAAAGCGGTCAATTAATTATTAGGTATAGATCAGGCTCAAATATATTTCACTTAATTATTTTATGATTATTCTATATAAGTTTTTGTGGTAATAATCGACTATAATAATCGCAAAAATAATCGATAAATATCGTCTTCATACTTTACACACACACAGACGCATACCGCTTTGAGCACGTATGTATGTACATATGTATAATGTAGTAATCATTGTGTAGGAGTAAGGAGTAGGAGGTGATATGTATATATATTCAGGGCAATTTAGGCAGGGACACCACGGACATCAAGCCCCAGGCCCCAAGGCTGACCAAGGGACACGCAACAGTGGTGGCAGGTGATCCGGGTAGTCCTTTTTTAGGCTAATTTAGCAATGAATATAGTATTGGCCTTTATTAATAATCGTATAATTTATTTTTATTACTATTAAAGATAAGTATTGTGAGGGTCAAAGTGTAGAATCAATCAAGATGTCCCACTTTTATAAAATTGAAATTAACAGAACGGAATGGGAGGTTCCAGAACGGTATCAGATGCTAAGCCCTGTAGGGTCAGGTGCTTATGGTCAGGTTTGGTAAGGATTATTTATTAAAAATCATTTAATAATCCCTTATTGATTATAGTTATTCTTTACCGTTAAAAATGTCATCGATGATATTTTTGGTAAACATCTGCCATTCGGATTATTGAAATTCGTCTTCGATTCTAACACAGTGGCTAATAAAAATACGAGATTTTATTATTCTTATGAATAGACATAACCTTGACCATTGCCGAGATACATTGTTTTAATTGATGAAGTGATTACTCTTTCGTCTTTATGTATAATGTTTAAATCGAACAAATTAGTGTTAATCATAGATATACCGATCCGAAAATAGCACAAGGGAGTTTGATGTTTCGTAAATTTTGATAAATTTAGAGTGACAATTGTATTATGTTAAATAAACATGTATTAATAGAAATGTTTTGGAGGACTTTTGTCAATTCTTTCCTTAATTTTTTTATACTTCATCTAATTCAATTGTTTTGTGCAAATATAATGATGTAGCTTTTATTTTTTAGTAAAATACTTTACTCCAATTTATTTTTAAATATTTTTTTAACATTTTTAGCTCAGCTGTTGATACTACAACAGGTCAAAAAGTAGCAATAAAAAAATTAGCACGCCCATTTCATTCTACAGTACATGCAAAACGTACCTATAGAGAATTACGTATGCTGAAGCACATGAATCATGAAAATGTTTGTATTTTCTGAAAAATATATTTTTCTTAGAGGCAGAATTTAATTGTCAAATGTTTAGGTAATTGGACTTTTGGATGTTTTTCATCCATCTACCTCTTTAGAAGATTTTCAACATGTGTATCTGGTCACACATCTAATGGGAGCTGACCTTAATAATATTGTCAGAACACAAAAGTTATCTGATGATCATGTACAATTTCTTGTTTATCAAATACTTAGAGGTCTTAAGTATATACATTCTGCAGGTATTATACACAGGGTAAGAAAATAAAAATGTTCAATTAAATTATAACAAAATTTCATAATTCTTTTATTGACAATCAATTTCTAGGATTTAAAGCCATCAAACATAGCTGTAAATGAGGATTGTGAATTAAAAATTTTAGATTTTGGTTTGGCTAGGCCAACTGAAAATGAGATGACAGGGTACGTTGCTACCAGGTGGTACAGGGCCCCTGAAATTATGCTGAATTGGATGCATTATAATCAAACAGGTCAATAAATTTGATTTAATGTTTAGTTTGCTAGTGATAAACATGCATATTAAAAGAATATTTTCTTCTAGTTGATATTTGGTCAGTAGGATGCATAATGGCAGAATTATTGACTGGTAGGACATTATTCCCAGGAACAGACCGTATCCTTTTAAAAATTATATTTATATTTGCTCAAAACCTACTGAATCCAATTAACAGAATTGCATTCCAATTACTTTTTAAGTATCCAATTTTTCTTAAAGAATGCGAGCTTAGTTAATTCTGCTTTTTCTTGTAACCACTTGTTCTTTTCTATTTTATTCAGTTTGCTTACAACTAAGGCTTTTAAATTTGCTTAAATATGCTTGATAAATAAAGGAAATTTTTATTTCAAATACTTTCTTTCTACTTAATTGTTTATATTATTGTGTCAAATAGTCTATGAAAGACCTGTAGCTTAGCCTTATCCGGAGCAGATATTCATCAACTTAATTTAATTATGGAAATTCTTGGTACACCACGGGATGAATTTATGCAAAAAATATCCTCGGAATCGGTGAGTATTGCTGATTTTTCATACTGTGTAAGTGTTTGATAGCAATGAACTGCATAATTAAGTATGGTTTAACATTGCTTCAAGCATTTTTTCTACCTACTTTTACAAAAAAAAATGTCAAAGCTTCTAATTAATATCAGTAATTGTATGCAGCATGAGTATTTCATATATCATTTAAAACATAAAATTTGTTGTTGACTCTTCATTAACACAGATTATAAGATCCATGTGGTTTGCATGCATGTAGCTTAAGTCATAATGATGCAAGTTCAGTTTTTCTTGGAATAATATTAATTTAAGGTCTTAATATTATTAAAAATAAAATAAATTGCCTTTTAAATATTAATATTGCATCAGATTACCTTAACGCTAAGCAGACATTGATCATCTAACACGAGTCTTAGTGCTCTGTGGTACTCCCACAGAAGAAACCTTAAGCAAAATTACAAGTCAAGAGGTAAATTGAATGGAAAAAAGTTAAAATACATCCCATTATACTAATTGTCAATTTACACTGAATGTTCAGAATAGAAACTTTAAAGATTTTTCCTTGAAATTTATTTCAGGCAAGAAATTATATTCAAAGTTTACCTCCATTAAAGAAAAAGAACTTTAAAGAAGTATTTCGCGGAGCGAATCCTAAAGGTACGTAATTAGAGGTAAAACTTTTAAGGAATCATTATGACATAAAATTTATTGCAGCAATCGAGTTGTTAGAATTAATGCTGGAGCTGGATGCTGAAAGAAGAATTACTGCAGAGCAGGCATTGGCTCACCCATACTTGGCGCAATACGCGGATCCAACCGATGAACCAGTTTCTTTACCTTACGATCAAAGCTTTGAAGACATGGATTTACCCGTGGACAAATGGAAAGGTAGTACAAGCCTTAAAACTGGGTGTATATAGAATATTTTTTACCGATTATATGTCATTAATAATTACAGAACTCGTTTATCATGAAGTTGTGAATTTTGTACCTCAATCATTGCCATCGTTATCGTCGACGATCGAACAAAATTAATGAAGATGGATAAAATAGCGCAAATGATATAAGTTTAAGCACAGTAAGATAAAATTAACGTTATATTTGATATTTATAATATCTTAATTGTATATAATTAATGGATAGAATAGAATACAGTTGACTATACACGAGCTTATTTTCGCATAACATAAATGTATATTTTTTATTAATCTAAAAATTAAGGAAAGACGTAATTTTTGCACATTTCGTACAAATCTTCAGCATGATCTATAAAGAATAATTGTTAACTTTCATAATTGCGCATTATGTATATTTTCCAATTTGCATCATCACTCATCCATTCTAGTCGAAAATGGAGAATGCAATTATGACTTTTATTATATATTAATTTATTATGGATAACAATAATTAATTTTGTTATGAACAAAGGAGAGAAAAACTTACATAATTGTTTAATTATTGGCATATATACGTCTAATACGTAATTAGCAACTATACAGAGAGAGAATTATTCAATAAATTCTTATAAATTCCTCGATAAAGTTATGCTCTATTTAACAAATTATGTTAAGTATTGTCTCGTAGAATTCTCTCACCACTTTGTGCAAATATTTTATAGCTTTAATGTTTAACTAATATTTTACTAAATATGCGAGAAATTCTAATTATCGGTTTACCACGGAAACATCCGATGTGATACAATGGAAATAATTTATTAGGCACGTATTGTATGATTTGTATGTAATTCATTAATATCGAGAAACAATCGAAGGTACTTTTTTTGATAGTTTCACGGATGTTCTATAACCAAGCTTTTTTTATGCGATGCAAAATTATATCATAGTATGTTAATATTTTGGAATCATGGAATTTTTTAAGGCTTATAAATGTTTAATGAAATAAAGATTATAATTTTTAAAGTATGCATCTAGTGTGAAGATATAATGTCATTTGAATGGGACGAAAATAAAACGGTAGAATTTTTATTGGCCTATAAAAAATACCCCTGCTTGTGGAATCCTCGCGATAGAAAGTATTATAAATGTTGTGAAAAAAATGCTGCATTTCAAAATATTTTAGAAGATGTAAATATACCAGGGCTAACTATTGCAGACTGTGTAAAACAAATTGGAGTGATCAAAGAAATGTAAATATGTGTGTGTAACAATTAGCTTATTTAGTTGTTATCATTTTTCCAAACAAATTTAATGTAAATTTAGATATAAGCAAGAACAATTACGAACAATCCAGGACTTGCAATGTCAAAACTTGTACTGTTCTCCATATGTTTGGTATAATTTGATCTCTGGTATGTTAATGAAAGTAATCGAAGAAGAGAAGGAATATTGCGACGAAAGCTTGAGATCATCATCAGTGGAATATCAGTTGGAAGAAAAAAGAGTTCCAATGCAAACAAAATCTGCTAGCTATGGCGCTAGCACGAAGAAGAGAAAAATTAAGTCACCAGAAAGAAAATCCAAAGGTCGATTGTCTCTGCAAAAGAATAGTATATCGAAAGAAAATAGAAGCACAGAGAAAGAAGGTAAAACTTTGCAGAATCAGAAGAAGATATATGGGTTTAATAAAAAAACTTATTCGACAAACGACGAAAGTTTAATGTCCCAGGATCACTATGAAGAAAGTTCGAGATTAAAGAGAAATTCCAAATCAAACAAAACTGGTAAAGCATTGCTAGCATTAATTACTATACTAATATTACATGTAATTATATTGTATATTTATTGTTTTTTTTATTCAGCAGGTAAATTTGAGCCTGTAACTGAAATGCAGAAGCGATTTTCAGTGAATTCCAGACAAGATAGTATAGGAAAAAGGAACAGTGAAGAAAATTATCTAGAATGTCCATCGTGTGGCTGGGAAGATCCGAGCAGTTTCAACGATGAAGAAAATGTCAGAGACGAAATTTGCTGCTCTTATTATGCAAGTGTATTTCAGAAGGTAATGGAAAAATATAAGGCGATTCAGCAGATTACAGGCTCACGGCTGCAGCAGCAGCAACAGCAGTGTAACAATCCAGTCTGCTCGCCAAGTTATTTTGGGGATGCACCGAATCGATCGAGAAATGATCGCAAGAATGTACAGAATGAACATGTGGAAAAAATCGAATGGAACGATAATAAGCGAAGCTGCAGCTGTACTCAAACTGAGGAGAAAGCGGAGAAAGCCGATAAGAAGACCGAGTGCAATGAAGAAGATTGTTCTAAGGCGACTGCGTTGAAAATTGCTCCCTGCAACAAAGGAACTATAGGAGTGACTCCTGAGATAATTTCTAAATTTGAGGATGGAGTGCTGGAAGCTTATTCGCAATTCAAAGTAGTCCTACCGAAATTAGTGCAAGCAGGGGAGGAGCTTGCAGAGAAGCGATCTAAGAATGTACAAACCTGTAGCAACACAAAACAACAAGCGGTGTCGACCTTGAAATGCCTTTGTTTGTCCAAACATATACAGTGTCCTTCCAAACATCTGTTGATCGACCAAAAATGCGACTGTAAATTTCAAAATACCGTCTCTTTATCCACCACTGACTTGAATCTCTTATTGAGGACATGTCTGCCTTGTTCGCTAATGCATAATGTACAAAGAAACGCTGAAATTAATCAATGCACGCAAGACGCTCCGAAAACTTATTGCGCTCCTTGCGAAGCATTTAAATTATTCGCGGAGCGGCATAATGAAGAAATTCAATTGAATGGCGCGAAAATAAAGGTCGATAAGAGTAATTCGTGCCCACGATTTCATCAGGATACGGTCGAGTCCAGCTTCGTTCAATGCGATAATAGAAATCTTGGAAAAAATACCGTGTGTATTCCTCCAAAAGATTTTGTTGATATTGACAAAAATCCTGATAGCTTCGTGTTACTAACGCCAAGTGGAAAGTTTGTCCCATTCGTACGACGTCAGACTGAGGCTAAAGAAGTTCTCGTTCCTTGCGAAAATTATAAAAATGCTGCTAATGACAATGGTACGTAGTAAATTGTTGATTGAAATGATATTAGATGGCGCGATTAAGTTTGCCCCATTCTCCCCTCCCTCCTTTTTTTCTTAATTTTTTTCCTCTCTTTCAAAACAACTCTCTTCTTTCGGACTTGATCTGTGCTTTTAAATAAAATGTAGGATCTGTAAAATTCCATTGATTTCATTCGATGTGAAAGCAGTTGAGATGGAGGAGGAACATGCTGCGCACGGAGGAGTCTGCACAAATGTAAACGAAATTGGAAAAGGGAGTCCTATAATTACTCAAGTATTACTGCATTGCTTGGATAAAATGATAAGTTTAGAGAAGAAAACCTTGGCAAAATCCAACAGTAGGGTTTGCAACTTTCATTTATTGCCTTAATCAATTGTTTAATACATAACATTATACTCTTTTTATCGACGTATTTCAGGATCCGAAGAAAAATTTTGCAAGCCTTGTAAATCAGGGCAGAAAGTGTTTAATACTCCTGAATCAAGCTTGGAGGCTCTGGGGTGCATCTGCTCTGAAGAAATGGAAGTTGAACGAACAACTGGAATTTTAACAAAAACATTTTTGGAAGTTGTAAAACGTGCGCTTGATTTAGATAATAAAGCTGACTCACCTCTAGGTAATGTTGAATATTTTCTTAACTTTTTTATCCATCGATTGTCTCAATGATTTATTAATTCTGCATATTACTTTCACGTACGACTTCTTAATGAAGGAGAAAATCGTACTGATTTATTTTTTTAGACTGTGCTTGCAACGAGGGTGCTTATGAAATTGATTTTGCCACTGTCATGAATGAAATTGAAAAGTCTGCTGCTAAAATTTTAACAATGGCTACTGGACTGGATTTGGTAATTGTATTTATCACACAAATATGACAAAGAACAAAAAAGAATGCGTGATTAATAATACCCCCGTTTTATCAGAACCTCCTATTAAATCAAAATCAATTAGAAACAAATCAGGATAAAGCAAAGACTGTTCACAATAAAGCAACTTTTGTACAACCAGAAAATCAAGATGTGGGTACAAATAGCAATTCTTTACAAAGGTTATTTATGAAAGAGGCCACTGCGCAAAGTAATTATAATGTAGTTTATGATGGTCGAACGCAAACTGATCCTAAAATAATCAGAGAATCAGGGATATTGGCAAAACCTGACAAAACATCCTTTGGTACTCAAAAAAGAGAGCCAATTTTAGTTCAAGTAGTTAATTACAAGGGGAAGGAAAAATTTAAAAAGCCGGATAAGAATTTATTGATCCAGGATGATTTAGTCAGAACACCAAAGCAAACAGCTAAAACCTTAAAAAATATTGATTTAACCGAGGCAAAAAACTGGGGTAACTGTTGTAATAAAAATTTACGCGTAAAGTGTGATAACAATTGTAAGGATCCGCATGCCTATCGTAAGGATTCCGAAAAACAAATGTTAAGCTGTCAAACATTTTTAAACAAGAATTCAAAAATTCCTTTATGCGTCGGCTTGCATAAATACCTATCAAAAAATAAAGATCATTAAGTAAAGTAATAAAACTATTAGAAACAATTAGTGAATATCACACAGAATTACAGATTAAAATGAAATAAAAATCCAATTTATTGTTTAACAATTTTTTATATATTAATGACACACGTTAACAGACAGAAGTATTCGTCTAAATCATAAATTAAAGTGGCAAGTAAATAGCATATAAACAGTTGAATTACTTAAAAATGTAGTGTAATATATTTTATTACAGAAAAACGCATTGAATTTGTTTATGAATTATTATCAGTGAATTCGGTATTTAAAATTATTATTAGAGTAAGAATTGTCCTCAATACAGCAGTATAAAAGAATATTCTGATTTTTTGTTACTTATCACATAAGACATACATACCACTGTATGCTTTTTGCAGTTTTGTTCATTAACTAATTGTTAATGGGTTTTAAAATTCTTTTTTCTATATGTGTATAAATATTCCAGGACAATAAGTCACCTAGTTTATTATAATATTATAAGATGTTTCCACATATCATTTCATATTCATTCAATGCAGCAAAAGCTGCATAAATTCGCTGATAAATATCACGATTTAAATTAGTAATTCAATTCCTAAAGTCTATTAGACGTTATATCAAAATTTTTAGTAATAAATAACACTGGTCTAGAAAGATGTTTTTTCTTTTATCACTCTTAGGATACCGAGTTTCTTGCTTGATGTAATATTTATATACAACCAACAATGAGCATGACATTCTTGAGTATCGGCAAATATATATTTTTTTATACCTTTATAAAAAGGCACAATTATGGAGAGGAAAGGATATTAAACTATGTTAGGAAGTATTCAGCGATTGAGATAATACTGTGATATCTCCATTTGTTGATTTTTTTTGTTCCTTTTATAAATTTATAGTATTAAATCATTGTACTTTTTTGTTTGTCAAATTGCCACAAATCCCGTTGTAGAATTTAACATTTGACTAGCTCTATCTCATTTGTCTTACCATTTAGCAAAAACTTTGATTAATTTGTTTTCTTTGCATCAGATTTTTCATCCTTTGCTTGCCCACGTCCCAATAGTTTAGCAAGCGAATCCCAAATGCCACCAAGGAAGAGGGCACAAAATAGATTTTCAAATGGCACAAAAGGATCATGAATGCCCAATAAAATAGATGATAGCTGAAAAGCAAGTGTTTGTTACACATTGATACAATGCTAATAAACAAAACAGATAATATCTATTTTACCTTGAAATAAACGAAGAAGATTACAATACCAAAGTATACAAGAGCATGGGGAGCAGAAATAAGATCAGTCTTTTTATCCAATACAAAAATAATCGATGCTACCATTGATGCTTTTGTAGGGCTGAAAGTTGATATTATGATACAATGTTTGATTTTTGCTGAATGAAGTTCTATATTAATTATAAACATACAAGCTTGGCTGCATGAATTCCATGGCAGTAGGTGTCCATACTCCACGTATAAGTCTTTCAAACAACTTTGTAAATCCATATCCGTTACCTTTCAGTGTTCCAATTAATACCATTATAACATATGCATTTGGATATAGCTTTCCTGCATGAGTAACTCCATCATAAACTTTTTTACACCTAAAATATTTAACAGTTTCCATTAGCATATATATTTTAAAATTAATAAATTATTATATACCTATAAATTTCCTTCATAGCTGAACATATTATTTTCACTGGTAAAAATTTGGCTACTTTGTATCCAATGTCAAATGGTGTATAAAATATTATGTACCTACAAAAAATTCAAATTTGATTCATTATTTTAAACAGACTTAAATGTTGATATAAAATAATTACCAAACAATGGTGGCTACCAGTACTTGAGGTGTATTTTTTAAGGGAGCAAGAATCGGTTCTCCTAATAATCCATTGCATAACAAGCCACTTGCAAATACTACTAGCATTGTTGATAACCAGCATGAGAGTGGATGTTTCCGGGAAAATGCTTGTGCCCCTATTAAAATTGTATCATTCAATATTAATTAATAATTTTTTACTATAAATTGTTTGTGTTGTGTATTAAATTGTTTAAAGTTTTATAATAGGATAATTAAACACTTTCTATTTTGATGAAAGCTTCATTTGATATTCTATTTAAAATAGGTCAGGCTGAATCCTTATAACTTAAGCAGGTCATTTACATACAGGCTGTAATAAGTAGGAATAGAAGATAAATTAAGTAGAAAAATTTATGTTTTTGCAACTTTCTATTGTATACAATATTATATAATTTTTATGGCTAAACAAATTGGAGTCTGTTCAGTAATAATTGGATTTAAAAAATATCAGATTTTATTACATTACTTATACTTGAAAATATAAAATAAAGGAGAATAAAAAACATCAATGAATATCTACCACATTTTACAATTAATGTTGTTTCAAATAGGACATTATGCATTATTAATTTTTAGATAACTTCTATTCTGTCAATGTACATGTTTTGAATAAATCTGGCTAAGTACAAAGATGCTTACTGAAATAGACCAGCTGAGTTGTCTAGCAATGCAATAAGATTACATTAATTGTGCCAAAAATCAAGGAAGTCAAAGATATAACAGGTATGATAGCATACCTTTATATTGTACAAAAACTTTATCTTATCAATAGATATCCAAATATAAGTACCTCTCAGATAAGCACATATTACTTAATTAATCAATTTTTATTTAATCAAAAAAATTATTCTTATTATCTTATAAAAAAACGTTATTTCAAACAAAAGAAGGATCTAAAAATAAGATTTGCAGCTCCCTCCATGATTATACAAACTACGCGTTTAATTATCACGAAAATAGCATGGAAATATCATGAACGTCGAAGTAAAATAGCGATAGATAGATACTTTGATAGATTTAATTAGTACTGAATTCGATTGAATTACATCATGAAGGGTTGAAGGAGCTGGAAAATCTTATACAAGGAAGAAAAATTGGGGGTGAAAAGAATATATGGAAAAGTGTGGAACTCATGAATTAAATGTATTCTTTGGCGATGCTATAAGCGAGTTGGACTAGAGGCTCGGGAAAGTTTTATATTTAGAAACGGTCCGGTGGGCTTGAGCTTACCGGGTCCTAAATCTTCCCTGACGTGAAGCGCGCAGAGTACGCTGTTGGCGATATCGAAGTATGGAAACATTTTTAATTTAATGACCTGATTAGCCATGTCCAAGAACGCTTCGGGATCCATTTCGATTAATTTGCGTGAAATCTTTGGTGTTTGGCAAGCTTCTCCGAGAATTTTCTCGATTCAAAAAACACTGAAAAGCGCCCCGCAACTCCTTCTCGCTCACACTGCTAACAGCACCGCACGCGCACAGCACCGTCTGGCGTCTGCTCACTGCCACTCCTGCCACGCCACTCACTGCTGCCGTCTGCTAGAATGAAATAGAAGGTTAAAATGTTTGGTCACGTTTCGTTATTGAGTGCAGTAGCAGTACTAAAAAACTATATTTAACGTCACACGAACTATACATTTTTACTACTCACAGTCAATAACAGAACGCAGCATCTGATAGGTGAAACGGGGGGGAAAAATTCGCCTCAGTCAAATTGGCCGGAAATATATTGAATATTGGAAAAAAACTACAGGAGTTGTTTGTTAAGCGTTTGTAGATGTTTGTTATATCAATAAAAGCGTTTGTTAGTTGCTAATTTTTGAGAAAATGCAAAAATAAAAACCAGCGTTAAGTTGGCCGAACATTAATTACTTTTCTTTAGATAGGGTGTTATATCGATTCAGAATCGTTTGTAGTTTCTACATATAAAAGAAATAATGTTTGTTAGTTAATGGATTTGAACGAAAATGAAATTAAAAAATTCACAATTTAGTTCGAGAGCAATTATAGGTTATATATATATATATTATTCTATTTTACGATTTTACAACTATATTGATAATAAACGTTTGTTAGGTGTTTGTAGATTCTTGTTACACCAATAGAAACATTTGTTATGATTGATAATTTTTGCAAAAATGCAGAAAATAAAAATCGCATAACTAAATTTTTCCTTAAATAATGTAATCACATCGATTTAGGAACGTCTGTAGTTTCTAAAAACATAAGTTACGTTTGTTAGATATGTTAATTATGAAGAAAAATCAAATCACAAACATTTCCAATTTTGTCCATGCATATGTATACTATATGTACATACATACATATTATTATGGACAAAATTGGAAATGATTGTAATTTGATTTTTCTTCATAATTAACATTTAATAAACGTAACTTATGTTTTTAGAAACTACAGACGATCCTAAATCGATGTGATTACATTATTTAAGAAAAAATTTAGTTAATGTCCAGTCAACTTCACACCGATGCGATTTTTATTTTCTGCAATTTTGCAAAAATTATCAATCATAACAAATGTTTCTATTGGTGTAACAAGAATCTACAAACACCTAACAAACGTTTATTATCAATATAGTTGTAAAATCGTAAAATAGAATAATATATATATATATAAACTATACTTGCTCTCGAACTAAATTGTGAATTTTTTAATTTCATTTTCGTTCAAATCCATTAACTAACAAACATTTTTTCTTTTATATGTAGAAACTACAAACGATTCTGAATCGATATAACACCCTATCTAAAGAAAAGTAATTAATGTTCGGCCAACTTAACGCTGGTTTTTATTTTAGCATTTTCTAAAAAATTAGCAACTGACAAATGCTTTTGTTGCTATAAGAAACATCTACAAACGCTTAACAAACAACTCCTGTAGTTTTTTTTTCATTATTCAATATATGTCCGGCCAACTTAATGGACACGAAAAGTTCCCTCTTCGAGGCCGTGTCTCGTGTGGTCTCGTGTCGTGTTTCAAAATTCACTGGCATGCATGCGCCATGCAAGATTCAAAGTGAAGTTAGCCAACGTACACACGAATCAATTCCCTACATTGAACTCAAATCTTAATTTGTACTCCAAACTATCAACCTTTTTGAACCTTATATTTATATTAGATCTATTATATGTTATTATCATATTTTAATGTTCCACGATGTTGCTTCTCGTTAAATATATATTACTCTGACTGCTCAGATTTTAATTTATCAAAGACTTTTTGAGCTGACATAATTGAAAAGTATATACAGAATTGTTTTTTGTATTGAATTTAAAAGTATTAATGTTTTGATCATTGAATAATAATGTATGATTTTTTCAGATGACTGTAGCAAAATTAGCTGAATTCATGCCTGCTTTTGTTAAGCAGGAAGATGCTTCTGTTGATGATTGCTACTTAGAAGAAATGGAAGATTTTTTATCAATGCCACAACCTTCTATTTTGTCAAGTAGTTTTCTGTTGCCCTCTGTATCAACTGATGACTTTTTAAGGCTTACAACAATGGTAAATTTCATGTTACTAAAATTAACATTGACTCCAGTTCACAAGTATTTAAATTTATAGGTTCGTACTGTTTATTTCTCTACCTTCACAAGTGTTTGGAAAGCAATTATATGTTTTGTTATAAGTCAAAAAATGTGGAGGTTCCACACATAGAATTAAAAAGATGTGCAGATCAAATGGAATTAAATGCAGTTAGGCATAGTTTAGAAACTTCTTTATACCGTAAAGAAATGCTACAACTGGTATAGTAATTTTTTTTATAAATTGCTTATAAATAATCTAGCTTATATTTATAAATATACTAATTTTGTAGATTACAAGTATTAAAGCACACACATCAGAAAATAAAATTTATAAAGACTTGTTGATATATTTAGAGTCACCTCAGACAAAAATTGATGTCGCTGTACAGACGGATGATGCTTGGGACATTACTTATTCTAATTCTAAAATCCATAATTCAAATGATGTTAATAGAAAGGATTTACCAATAAAAATGGATTTAAGTTTAGAAAAAGAACCACAAAATTCTACTCTGCAATCTGAAATTACTGCTGTTCTATCTCCCAGACTGGATCCTTTTTCATCAATTGATGGCAGAAATATTAAGTTTGATCCTGGACCTGAAAATGAAAATTCTAGAAATAGTATTGAGGCAATAAAACTAAAGGATGATCAAAGTATTCATGTGGATAGTGTGAAAAATGATAATTCAGTATTAATGGAGGATGAATATTCGCAAGATTCACTTCTGCAACATATGGAGGATATGTTTTGTGAGAGTGATGATAGTAGTGATCTCACAACTCTGATAGAAAAGTATTCAGGTATTACCAAAGCAAAGCTTGATAATGAAATCAACAATATGTGTTTAGAAACTGATGACTTCATAACAAAAAATACTGATAATTTTCCTCAAAGCAATAACATGATACAAAGCAATGCTAATAAGAATACTTTAAGCAACAGGCATAATAAACTGAGTATAAATAGCTACAAAAGACTAAGAGAACTCAAAACAAAAAAATTATCTAATGAGTTTAAGCCTATTGTCAAACAAATGAGGAAGGACAATGAAATTTGGTTCATAGAAAAGGTGCACCAGGTATCAAAATTAAAGCAAATCATGAATAAAGTGTCTTTGACCAATTATAGAAAACATGGTAAACTGACAAAACGATTTTCTGAATTATTTGGAGAATCGGATGATGAGGATATGATGCCGGTTTCTCCCATCTGCATTGAAGAACATTTAACAGCTTGCAAAGAGCGGATAGCACCTTGGGTAGTAAAATACCTAATGCCATTTTATAAAAAAAGAAGAATTAAAAGTCGACAACTCTTCAAAACTGTCGCTAAACATTTAACGGATATGCTAATTATCCAAAACACTTTTCCTGGTATAAACATTTTTCTTTAGTCTAAATCTTTCATATCATAAGTATATATTTTATACTTAAACTAATTTCTATTCTTTTTTTTAGAACAA
Organism: Prorops nasuta; assembly: GCF_024137725.1. Lineage (NCBI taxonomy): Eukaryota > Metazoa > Arthropoda > Insecta > Hymenoptera > Bethylidae > Prorops > Prorops nasuta. Next base: position 93,417 of record NW_027116923.1, read on the forward strand.
GACTGTGTTAATAAGTACATTCAAGAGTACTTTAAAAATAAAAGAAATATAGCAACCAAGCAGGATATTTTTTGATAAATTTATTTTTTAAAGCTCTTTTCTGTTAATAGACTCCTTTCTTTCTTTTTAATAAAATTCCATAAAAAATTTTAGTTCTTTAGAAAAAATAATATAAAAACTCGAAAGAGAACAATTTTTTTTATAATTTAATTTACATATCATTTATACAACAGTAATAAAAATATGAAAATATAATGAAGTAAGGGTGAAGAAATGAATTTTTAGAGATTCCAGATTAACCAGCAAAGTTGGTTTTTAGGTAGGGGTGAGAAGGAAATTGCAAGATTCGAAAATTACGATAATTTTGTCAAATTTCTTCCCAGGTAAAATTTAATTATTATAAACAATAATCAACGTGCTTATTTTAGAATTTTCATGTTTCCTCATTGCTGTTGATCGAAAACATTTATACGCGTGTATGTGCATATACACATATACATTTATATACAAGTTGTTCAGCGAAAAACGACTGTTCATTATTCTTTAACTATAAATGAAACCTTATATTTAGTTACCGATCAAGTAAATATACATGATAAAACTTAGCAATAACTTTTCTTTTTTTTTCTATGAGCAACTTGTATGGAACAGTATTATACAAATTCATATTACTTAAATCATAATCATGTTGAAAATAAAGGAAAAGATTGTTCAGTGTGCTGTACTTAAATATACATGCACATGACTTATATAATCATATATATATATGTATAAATATATATATATATATATATATATATATATATATATATGTTTAATGCTGCTTGCCCATGTTTAATAAACAGTGCCATGAAAAATTATGGTAGAAATTAATAATAAACCGTCATGATTTTTATCACTACCTCTAACAGGGCTTATTCATATTGCAGATACACATCCTGCATTGGGACAAATTATAATTATGGATTATACCAAGATTATTCATATCAATTTAAGATCACAGCACTAAAAGTGTGATTAATTGTAAGACCTTAAAAAACTTCAAAATATTTACTAAAATGAAATATGGCTTTAAATATCAAGAGCTGAGTGGAAAACACTTGTAGTAAATCTTAATGTAACTTATGTATTACGTATTTTGCCAGGTACATAGTTCTTGTCTATTACATGCTCCTGCAAAAACATATGTAAGCATCTTTCATTTTGTGCCAATGGATGCCCAGCAATTCTGTAAGTATTAAAAAACATTAAAGTTGCAAAAATATGATAAATAAGCTAATTTACAATATATGACTTTTAACATACTTGTTCACAAAAAGTTCTAAACCTTTCCTTCTATCTTCAATAAAGTCTTCTTCAAAAATTCCATCATCTCCTCTAAAAGGCATCTGGCGTTTCCATGCTTTACCTGGCAGAGCTGGTACAACAATCTATGAGGAGAAAAGCTTTATTAATCATTTTAACCAATTTTTATTTTATAAATTAAGAAAATTAATTTACTTTGCTATCTCTTTCTAGTTCATTCCTTAGCCATTCAAAATCACTATATCTTCTCCTTACTGTTGAATCTTTTACTTTGAATACAGGTAAATTTGTCTAAAAGAAGAAAAAGCATAGGAGATTAGTAAGCTTCATATTCATCCACATTCAATTCACCCGAGATGGGTGGTTAAAGCTGGAGCCATACAAGTGCCTTT